>NC_048219.1:125798262-125825986 GCF_002007445.2 Ailuropoda melanoleuca | reverse complement strand
TAACAATAGTTATTAAAGAGCCAGTCCATGTACAGTGAGCTGCAATATCAGTTCTATTCTAATCAAGTTCCCATATGTGTCTTTCCAAGCATCTATTACTGATCTCTATTCTGCATCCATAAATCTATCTTCCTTGCCCTGGAGCAAAATTATACTACATTAATCATTTATTTTTTAATGATACTTAATATCTGCTAAGGCAAGTTCACTCATTTTTTCTTTCCTTCAAGAGTGTTTCAGCTATTCTTTGTTCTTTGCTTCTCAATGTGAATATGAAGATTCATCTTGTTAATTTCTACAAAAACCAATTATTTTTTAACTGTATGGAATCTATGCACCAATTAGGAAAGAACATTGATATTTAAATATTTGGTTTTCCGATCAATGACTCTCGTGTATTAGTTTGAATCTTCTTTAGTTGGATCTTCTTGAAATTCTTCAATAAAGTTTTATAAAATTTTCAAAAATCTCAAACATCATGTTAAGATTCTCTGATTTCTTCCTAGAAACTTTATATTTTTAATGATATTATAAAGAGCTTAAATTTCTAAAACTTGTATTTTTTTTGCTGTGGTTTAGGAATTCACTTTTTAAAATTAAACTTCTTATTGAACTAAAATACTCTTACTTTAAAGTGTGCAAATAAGTGATAGCAGTGCAATGAAATTTTGGCAGTTGAAATCTACACATTGATTTGTTAAATCTAATATACTGGCCAAATTATCTTTTAATTCTAGTTATTTATGCATATATTCTGTGGAGTTTTCTACATTAAAAAAACCACTATCTGGTACTAATGAAAATTTTATTTCTTTTTCTAAGTCTTTAGTTTTCTGAGCCTTTCTAAGCCTTAGATTTTCTCTTCAATATTAGTCAACCTCAGTTATCCAGGTTTACCTACTTCTTCCATGTTTGTAGAGTTCTGTATATAATGATCTTTAAGCTTGTTTACATCTGGGCTCTGTGGTTATAGCAGCATTTCTATTCTTATTATAGCTTTTGTGTGTGTGTGTGTGTGTGTGTTTTCCCTCTGTTTTGATCAAAATTGCCTAAAGAGTATCACTTTTGTTCATTTTGTTTCGAGGTACTTGGTATTGACTTTTTGATATTATTACTTTTAATATATCCTTTTTTCTTTTTTTACTTATTTTATTCTTGTTTAGGTTTTTAAATTTTCTTCCTAACATTAATTTCAGCCTGTTTGTCTATTTTAATCATTTATACAAATGAAATTCTAAGAACTGCGTTATCTGTATCCTAAACAATAATATACCAAGTTTCAAAATAGTTGGTTCAGATCAATAGTGTAGATCAAAATGTTCTTTAATTTCTATTGTAATTTTTCTTTAATTATAAATCATTTTAAAGTGTATCTCTTAATGACCTAAAACATGTAATTTTTCTTTTCTATAATAATATTTATCTTAATTGATTTACTGTTATCAGAGGATATGTTGTGTATAATATCAAACTCGAAATTGACATTTGTTTTGTCTCAGCATGTGGTTAACTCTGCAGTTACCAAGTGCAATGCCTATTAGGTTAAAGTATTAATAGAGTCATGACCTTATCAAATTTCTTTAAATTAAAAATCGTCTCTTTTTATAAACAATAAATGAGTGCTAAATCTCTCACTGTGAGAGATGGTGGATATGTCTCTTGTTTGTAGTCCTTTATGTTTGTTTTACATATGTAAAGGCTAAATATTTACTCTAAAATACTTAGAATTAACATATATAATTGGTGAATTAATCTTTTTGTCATTGTACAGAGACCTTTACCTCTATCAATATTTTTCCCTAAAGTTTATTTTGTCAAATATGAATATGCCTCCTCAACTTTCTCACTGTTAACACTTTCCAGATATATCTAATTCAGCTTTTTTGACATCAAAGTAAGGACACTTATGTTCAAGCTCTATCTCTAATAAAATGGATATAACTGTATTTAACTTTTAAAAACTTTAGAAATATATTAGTCTTCTAAAAGGAACATTTAGCTCATTTGCATTTATTGCAATTATTGATATATTTACATTTACTTTTTACCATTTTAATTTCCCTTTGTCCTTTTAAAAATATATTAGATTTATGAATTGGTTATATATTCACACCCCAAATTAAAACAAATTAAAACTATAAATTAAGATGTATTACTGCTACCTTTATATATATGTATCACCCTGTGTCTGCCCTCTTTACATATGTAATGCCTTCTAATTATTTCTCATTCCAGTGTTAATAAAAGCCAATAGAAAAATATATTACCATTTCCTCCCTTCCTGAGATAAAATATAGAAATCTATGTAAATTTTCCAGACATTGTTTATGTCCTGTAGATTTTCCATATATGTATAGGATGACCTCTATATTCTTAAGTAGCTTCATTTTATTTCATTACACAATTGCACCCTAGTTTATTCTTTTTTTTTCTTTTCTCTTCTCTCTTGCCTTCCTTTTATTGAAAGGCCATTAAAAAGGTAGCTAGAGAAAAATTTTACATGCTAAGTAATAGTTTTAATGTTTGGCTTGCATATCTTTCCTGCTAGCTCATCAATGAATTTAGAAGCTCCACCCACTCCATAATTTGTCAAGCATTTTTAGCTTGGAAGGTTTATGAAGGTAGCTTTTCTGTCTTATTTCCAGTAATAATGTATTTTTTATTTGCTTTTTATTTTAAAATTTAAAATCTAAATAAATTTTTAATATGTTAATATTTGGTATGATCTTAAGCCCTAGGGCATTTAATCATTTTTCCAGATGACCATAGGTCATATGAAATACATATGACACATATGATATCTCAAATAGAGTTCAACAATTCTTGTATGCATATGCATGCGTGTTTAGGATTTATGTTTTTTTGGGGGGATGGGGAGTAATAGAATATATGATATTGCAGTGCTATTTCAAAATGATTTCTAACAATTAACTTGTGATTTTAAGTGATTTCAGGGATGCCTGGGTGGCTCAGTCAGTTAACTGTCTGCCTTGGCTCAGGTCATGATCTCAGGGTCCTGGGACAGAGCCCCACGTTGGGCTCCCTGCTCAGTGGGGAGCCTGGTTCTCCCTTTCCCTCTGCCTCCCACTTCCCCTGCTTGTCTCTCTCTCAATCTCTCTGTCAAATAGATAAATAAAATCTTTAAATCTATATATACATAATTTCAAAAAGGCAAGAAAAATAAATGCCAAATAATGCCAGAGCCAAACGCTTCTTCTCATATAAGCTTGCTATTTGCCATATTACAAAATGAAAGCAGTATTAAATCTATTAAGAAGCAACCCTCCAGTTATTAAGAATATTGTTATTAAATAAATATGTATTAAAATATATTTGACAGACGCTTGCTAGAACACAGAAATTCAGTGATAGACAAATTCACAAAATAAATATAATTTCTTTCCTTGTGTAATTTGTTTGTATTCTCACTCTCATATTCTTGAAATTCCAAGGGGAGTTCTCATCTAACAAGTATAAACCATCAGAGCTCCTTGCCGGTGCTCCAGTTCAGTAACTACATGAAGTCTGTCCATGAATCTAAGTGAACGTAATGCCTGATCCTTTCCCTTACTTTCAGAGCCTTTATCAGAATACTCTTGTCTGTACCAAAGGCAATCTCCTCTAATGCTTCTTTTTGCTATTTATAAACTTCTCATTTTTAAATGATTTTTTTTAAGTTATGGTACAATAGTAACTGTATTGTCAGTTTTCAATATTGGAACCAAGTGCATAATCATTTACAAAAAAACCCCAGAAAAACAGGTAATTGCACAATGACAAGTCTGGAGACCCTTGAGAGAATTTCATACACACACACACACACACACACACACACACACAGAGCAAAAACAAAGCAAAATAACAAAGTGAAAGTGGTTGAGATTGCCTAGAAACAAATGTTTGAAGATATAATTTGAATAGATTTCTACTAAGCCAACTGGTTTCCCCCCTTAGATTTCTTACTTAATGAGANCACACACACACACACACACAGAGCAAAAACAAAGCAAAATAACAAAGTGAAAGTGGTTGAGATTGCCTAGAAGATATAATTTGAAGATATAATTTGAAGATATAGTTTGAAGATATAATTTGAATAGATTTCTACTAAGCCAACTGGTTTCCCACTTAGATTTCTTACTTAATGAGGNATGAGACTTTTCATTTCTAGAGCCTTTGTGTTTCTTCATAAAAATGCCCTATGGGGTAATACTTATACTGGTAACATTTGGAGTTTCTTAAACATATTTTTTTCTTGTCTGCTAGTGGATATGAGGAAACATCTCTAAAATTTGGCATCTGATTTAGTATGGATCTAGCATCTATCTATTGGCCATACCTACGAAATCAGAACTGATGGGGAAAAAAAATTAAGCAATTTTTGGCAAATGCCCTGTGGTTGAATCTTCTAAGGAGAGATTATTCCTTCTAGGTAGAGTCTGGTCCATCTTGAGGTTTGAAGAGTAAGACTACTTTCTTCGGATGAAAGAGTTTATGAAGTCACATTCTGAAGCTGCACCCCTTTGAAAGAAGGAAATAACCTCCTCCTTTTCCTTAGTTCAAGAAGGAGTCTAGCAATCTTAAATTGGGAACTACAGGGATCAGAGAATTATGAAGACTGTGTTTCTGCATAGAGCTGTGGCAGATAATACTCAGAGTGTCCAAGCCCTCCTGCTTTTCCTACAAATTCATAATGTGGGGGCCACATTATACTCCTCACAGTTGTTGTAGAGAGAGAGTCCATTCCTCCTGTTCTGGGTTCACTTGTACTGTTGCAGTTTTCCCCTTCAGGATAACATCACTGATGACTTCCATTTCTGAAGAGCTGGCACTGATAATTCAGAGCTGAATTCTTCACTGGAAGAAAGGTTCAGGCTATGCCCATTTTCAGGGGCAGCCCACCCCAAATGAGAGGTGGGTAGGGTTAGATTGCAAAGTTTAACCCTTCCTTTCCCCAGTCCTGCTTTCCTCAGTCCCTTAGAAGTATTTCAACTCCCCACCTCAGTCCCTTCTCTCCCAGTTGCATGCCTGAATACACCNCCTCAGTCCCTTCTCTCCCAGTTGCGTGCCTGAATACACAACATATGTGCAAAACTCCAATGTATAGTTTATTTTCTGAGAAACAACGGATGGCAGAACCAAAGTATGATGTTTGCATTTCTGTTTTCCAGAGTCCTGCATGATGCAGATAATACAGCTTTATCCTGAAGACCCTCTCAGGCATGAGTACATTAGTGCTGGGAAAGGATATTTGGGAGATATTTTTCCTATATTGGATTTTCAGCAATTCCCTTTGCTAGTCAACCTTCTCATTCCCTTCTTCCTAGAAACTTATACACAAAGCACCTGTCCATCATTTAAAGTAGGTCTGGAACCTGATTAAGATTCAAAGTTGGGCCCTGCTGTATTTTCTTTTCTTTCTTTTTTTTTTAAGTTTTTTGTTGTTGTTGAATAATAATTGGCATAAAATATTGTGTTAGTTTCAGGTGTGCAAAATAGTGATTCAATATTTATGTACATTATGGGTTAGTCATCACAATAAGTCTAGTTACCATCTGTCTGCTGTATTTTTCAAAAACCATATAGCACAGTGTCTAAGAAAGCAGGCTCTGGAGACATTCTGAATCTGAGTCTCTTTCTACAATCTTTCTACTAGCTGTGCAGCCTTGATCAAATTATACCCTGTTCCTCAGTTTCTTCATCCATATATGAGAGCTAACAATAGTGCCCACCTCATAGGGTTGTGTGATAAGCCATGTAAAGATCTGAGAAAGTGTTTGGTACTTAGCCAGTGAGTGTCAACTATCACTGCTTATGATGTAAATTCAATACTGAACTATATATATATATATATATATATATATATATCCCCCTACTGGGTTTGTGGGTTCAAATTGGATAGTGATAAAGAAAAAATTAGACCTTGAGATGTGAATGGAGCCACTTAGATACCATTGTTGAAGAAATATATTTGAATATTGCAACTCTAGGTAACATGAGAGGACTGCACAACTTTTCTGAGTTGACTCTAGCAGGCTAGCTGAATAAGAGTGACACTGCCAGTGTGACCATGTCTAGGGATGTTTTCCAGTGGTCATTAAAGACATAATGCTTATGGTCATTGTTTTTTGAGGACTCAGTAATTTTGAAGCAAAAAAAAATGTGTTTGACCTAAAAGAAAAAAATTAATGTTGGTAAATGAACTAATGTACAAGCATAGTATCATGTGGTTGATATTAATTTTAAGTTAATGTTATAAGAATTTTATAAGAAGCAATTGCATTTGAAAATAATTTGTAAAAGGATTTCTCATTTTCCAAGATTTTCTAAGTATATATCAACTGTTGGAAAATAGTGATCAATTATCAAGTAAATGAATTATTCAAACCATTAAATAATTTAAAAAAACATCATTTTTAAAACATTTTCAAAATTATTGTAGAAAAAAAATAGCATTTAATGTGGAATGTATATTCGTTTTAACACGGTTTTATGATGTGGAATAGCATTTCCAAAATAACAGGACCTAAAGACAATGAAAGATAAAAATGTCCTTCATCCTATTCTAAAATTACTTTGGGCTTATATTCATTTTTGTAATACAATCTTCACAAGTAAAATATCTTTGATGTCTTTCTTTAAGAATTGTATATTAGGGCACCTGTGTGGCTCAGTCTGTTGAGCATCCCACTCTTGGTTTCAGCTCAGTACAAGATCTCAGGGTCTTGAAATTGTGCCCCGTGTCAGGCTCCATGCTCAGCAGGGAGTCTGCTTGAGATTCTTTCTCCCTCTCCCTATTCTCCTCCCCTGCTTTCTTTCTCTCTTTCTCTCTCTCTCAAATAAATAGGGGCACCTGGGTGACTCAGTAAGTTAAGTGTCTGCCTTGGGCTCAGGTCATGATCTCTGAGTCTGGATCGAGCCCCGCGTTGGGCTTCCTGCTCAGCGGGGAGTCTGCTTTGCTCTCTCTCTTGCCCTCCACCCCTCCCCACCACTCGTTCTCTCTCTCAAATAAATAAAATCTTAAAAATAAATAAATAATCTTAAAAAAAGGAATTGCAGGACAATATATCATTTTTTATAGCAACATGAAAATTACTAAATCCTATCATTCCTCAAAAGAAGCATAGCCATGGGGGCGCCTGGGTGGCGCAGTTGTTAAGCGCCTGCCTTCGGCTCAGGGCGTGATCCTAGAGTTCTGGGATTGAGCCCCATGTCAGGCTTTTCTGCTGGGAGCCTGCTTCTTCCTCTCCCACTCCCCCAGCTTGTGTTCCCCCTCTCGCTGGCTATCTCTCTCTCTGTCAAATAAATAAATAAAATCTTTTTTTAAAAAAAAAAGAAGCATAGCCATGTGTGTTGTACTGTAGATGAAAGAAAATTTGGAAATATCTACAAACTTGATTTTTTTCAGTTTTTATCAACATTTTTGGAAAACTGACCTCACGATATCTTCAGTAGAGAAGAGCTGGTAGAAGACGGTTCTCCATTTAGGGGAAACCTTTTATTTTTATTTATTTTTTTTAGGTCTTATATCTTTAAAGTCACCAAATAAAAGGAATAATATCTCATGAAGCACCCTCCTAATACATGGAGTAAATACTATGGAATACTGATAGTAAATCAGTAAATTAATTAGAGGACAAACAAGAAAATGCATGTTTCTCATTTCCCAGTCCAGTCCAGAGACCCATCCACTAAGTTGTGTCAATGTAAAACTTTAAAGGTCAAGTACCAGTATACAAGATCTACCAAACTGGGCACTTAAGAGTGTGAACATGATTAATCAGTAATTTGTAATTTCTTATCTCCTTGAAACATCAGAGGATTTATAGTTTTATTACCAGGTGATTCATGAATTCCTTTGTGTATGAAATATTCTTCATTACTCTCTTTTAACCGGCCACAGTGAGAGAATATGGAAGTCTCACTATTCACACCAGTTGTTGTGGGTTGAATTATGTTCCTCCATCTCCCCGAAGAGATATGTTGAAGTTCTAACTCCCAGCATCTCAGAATGTAACATTATTTGGAAGTAGAGTCACTGCATATGTAATTAATTGATGAGAAAATAGTGGATGAAGATGAATGTCTAACCCAATATGACTGGTGTCCTTATCAGAAAATAGGCTTGTGAAGACAGAGACTCACAGAGAGAAAGGCATGTGTTGGCAAAAGCAGAGACTGAAGTCAGGAAGCTTCAAGCCAAGGAACACCAAAGATTTCCAGCAAACCACCAGAAACTAGATTTCAGACTTTTGGACTGTACAACTGGAAAGCAATACATTTCTGTTATTTTAAGCCACCCAATTGTTGTCCCTTTGTTATGGAAGCCTTAGGAAACTAAGCATTCTAAATATTTACTGCTCTCTTTCCACTTAATAAAAACCATCCTTTAGATGATTTGAGATAACATTAGATACCTTTAGATTCAAATTTTACCACAGAGTAAAATTGTAAAGGATCTTTAAAAATTGAGTCCAGGGGCACCTGGGTGGCTCAGTTGGTTGAACATCTGACTCTTAATTTCAGTTCAGCTCATGATCTCAGGGTTGTGAGATCAAGGCCCACATCAGGCGCCATGTTCAGCACGGAATCCACTTGTCCCTCTCCCTCTGCTCCTCCCCCTGATGGCTCTCTCCCCCAAATAAATAAATAAATAAATAAATTATTTTTAAAAAATTGAATCCAAATATATCCTATTGTAATCAAGTTAACTATATTTAAATGTGGTAAATGGTGTCTAAAGCACTAAATTATAAACACTGAAAGATATGTCAATGCTTCAGTGATAAGCCAGTAAAATTAGGTTTATTCTCAAATGGATCCATTGAATCCATTTTTCCCAGGGTTATACAGGCATGCATTTAGGTCTCCAGCAAGTCAGGACAGTGACTTAGAGGCATAGGGTAAGGGAAAGTCAGTGTCTCCTTTCCTCTCCATATCAGGTAGTGCCAGGACTATAACACTGGGAAATATTGTTGCCCAACTGAATACTTTGTCTTTAAATAGAAGGTTCTTAACAAAGCAACGGAGACCCAATTACCAATTAAAGTAGCTACAGGCAGGGGCGCCTGGGTAGAGAAGTCATTAAGCGTCTGCCTTCAGCTCAGGGCATGATCCCAGCATTCCGGGATTGAGTCCCACATCGGGCTCCTGGGCTGGGAGCCTGCTTCTTCCTCTCCCTCTCCCCTGCTGTTTTCCCTCTCTTGCTGGCTGTCTCTCTGTCACATAAATAAAATCTTTGAAAAAAAGTATCTGCAGGCACTCAATTATAGTTCAAAAGAACATCTCACCTTCGCCTCTTTTACCCGTGTACTTCTTGAATCCATCCCACTGTCCCCATATCATTCAATGATTCAATCAACATAAACTTCTGGGGAACTTGCTGTGTGTCAGTCCCTTGATCTATGGTGGTGAGTAAGACAGATTAATAAAGTCCTGCTTAGATTGCTTACTATGTTGTGACTTTAGATGTTGTCACCAAGGGTCTTGGTTGGTACATTAGATGTGAAAACCGAAATCAAGTTTTCCCACATAGACACTTAACGTCTCCTCACAATTCAGTGCTTTCTTAGCCCTGGGTTTTCCCAGGCCCCTGTCTTCAGTTGAAAATTCTTTGGGACAAACTAACAGTTTCTGAGAACTCTGTTCTCTCTACCTGGCGTATATTTAAACCAACCTACTTCAAACATCCCTAGAAAGGGAAGAGAGTATATCATAGTTGGCTCGATGGTTTACCAAAGTAGCAGAGCTGACATCCGTTCAACACTTGCAGTTACTTGTACATAGAGCGGGCACAATAAGTATCTGTTATTTTGTTCTCTGGGGAACACCGCCTTATTGTTTAATCTGTTAATTTTTATCCCAGAATATTGATTAGATTACATTTTCATCTTATACATATTGATGATCCATATAATCTTTTTGGATTTGAACACTGCATAAAGCACTGGAAATAATTCTGGTCAACTCACTCACCGGAAACTGAATTCAGTAGAATTTAAGATCTATTTACATTGTAAAAATATATTGTTCTGATTTTACAAAGAGAATCACCTACTTTTAACTATAAACAGTAAGTCATTAACCTACCTACACATAAAAAAAATCTAGAATAATTCTGCCTTTATTCAAGGGCATCATAGAGTGAAAGTCTCAGCTGATGTTCTTTCTCCAGCTTATATTTTTGGGGATTTGTCATTTTTCCTGACTCTTGCATTCTCTTAAATTACTACTTACTTCATGACTCCCAATAGTTTTCTTCTTTGCTCAGAATTACTCTTGAGCTCTAATTTGCAAACAATACACACAGACCAATTTCACTGTTAACACTGGTAGTCAGCATATCCTGCCACTAAAAAGCATGTCCCAAATGGTATCCATTTGCCATTAACCTTATTTTTGTGTAACTTCACTGAAAAAAATTAATATATGTGAAAAAATTAATATATGTAAAAAGAAATATATATTAAATCATAACATAATTGAATATTATGTATTATGTATAATTTAAAATTATGTATATTTTAATATATAATTATTTTATGCATATAAGTATATATTTATGTGTAAATGTATAAAATTATAATATATATACATATATATGTATATATATATACATATACACATATATATATATTTAAATCACCACTATCAACCACTCTGGCTTATAATATTCTGTCATAGAGCAAGACCACCCCAAACGTGAATATCGCTCTTGTGATAGNTATATATATGTATATATATATACATATATATGTATATATATATACATATATATGTATATATATATACATATACACATATATATATATTTAAACCACCACTATCAACCACTCTGGCTTATAATATTCTGTCATAGAGCAAGACCACCCCAAACATGAATATCGCTCTTGTGATATTCAGCATGCAACTTCACTCTGTGGAACCTTCTATTTTCTCTAATATACTTTAAATTTATACAATTTACTACCATGTTCATGTTATTTTCCTCTTCTCAAACTACAGTCCATTTTCTTTATGCCTGGAGTAGAGTATAGATAATTAAATTCCTGGAAAACAACTTGTAATTATTTTTCCTTGCTGATATTGTTAATCCATAGTCTATAAATCAATTACATTCAGATTTGTTTGTTTGTTTATTTATTTAACGTACTCCTCCTTGTTTCAAAGAGGATTTAAATTAGTTTTAGAGTTGAGATAGTTATTTTTCTAACTTGTCTGGGATTCTAATCTTTGGAGATACTGTTATTTTTCTAAAAAAGTTTGATCTGTGTTCCAAAGAACTGACTCAAAACAGGCTGCATGTGATGCATCTAATACATGGATTATGGGCATGATTTTACATGTGCTTAGTTATCCTCTTCTTATTTCACATATTAATAACATGTCAAACAAAACTCATAGTAAAATGAAAGCAAACCACTTCAAAATGCACTTTTGTATTTCCCACAGAGACCAATTAGCAAATACCAATACATTCCCCGAATTTATGTTGAAACATTGAAAGATGGATTATCACACAGAATTATAATCAATTCCCCCTAGATTTAATTATAGGATATAAAAAATATAAGGCAATGTGTGTAGAAGACAGGAAAATCTCTTTGGATTTTATTACAAGATAACCATACAACATATCTCTTCTTCATATTTTACCTGAAAGTCTTTCATTAATTTAGGAAGAAAGTACACTGTTTCTTGACAAAGCGGATTTATATGATACCTCACTGACCATCAAATTCAATAGTCTTATATGACAGATCTGTGCCTGGAAGGAAAAAAAAAAACAAAAAACAACTGATTGCCATAGAACCACGAACCAACAGTAGATTTTTATGCTCAACTGTGCATTTTGAGATCAGCCACTAACACTTTCATTTCCCATGCGCTTTTATTCTTTTGTCACTCATTCTCAAAAGGCCTTTTTTAAACTCAGTTATTCATAAATATTAGTACCAAGCCTGAAGATCTTTAAAATATCAGGATGTATTGGTCTCTGTGAACTGAAAGCAAGTCAGTGAAGAATAGGAGGTCATTATTCACAACCCCTCGCATCCGATAGCTATTCTCTTTCTCTTCATGTAAAATCAAGTTTCCTTGTAAGAGCACATTGATGAACAATCCTACTTAGATATGATTTTTTTTTACCTACCAAGTGCAGAACAGTCAAGGTGAGCAAACATACATAAAATAAATTGTAACGAGAATGATTTTGTGCTTGAGATCCCAATTCTTTATTTTCTTCCTAGCTTTGTTCTTTTTCTTCCTCGCTCTTAAGAGATAAATTATTTAAGTTGAAAGAGCAATCACTTATTCTCATGCTCATGGGTGTGAGGGTTGGCTGCAAATCAGCTGGGTTAGATTACACCCAAGGCTCCAGATTCGGGGCCGCAGCTTCCAGGCTGCAGACAGACATTCAGGTTAGTTCCATATTTATCTCATCTTCCTAGAGCTAGCCTCACAGGGATGGCAGTCTGTTCTATGGGGCCCATTTTGAGGCCCAGGTTATCTGGGGCATATTTCTCTCATGACAGACCATCAGAGTGCAAGATCCAAGCCAAGTCTTTGCTTGTAGTAACATCATTATATTCCATTAGTCACAGTAAGTTACATAGCCAAGCACAACATTAATGAAAGAAAGAAACATACTTTATTCACGGTCACAAGGAAAGAATGCTGAACATTTTCTGAAAAATAATCCAAATGATCATTTGTGTACTTGTATTCCGTATTCTTCCCCTTTCCCCTTTCCCATATATTCTAAATTAAGCTTGTGTTTTAGGACTTTTATTCCATTAGCTTTATTATTCAATCAAATTGATTTACATTGTATTGTATGATTTTAATAAATTAGCTATTTTATGATTATAAATAATGCAGTAGCTATTCAATGTTACGAATCTAAAATGAACACAATAAGCTTTTCTTAAAGCTTTCTTGCTCACCGATTTCCTTTCAATCATGAATGGATCTGTTATATTAATTTCTTTTTTTTAAAAAGATTTTATTTATTTTTGCGACAGAGATAGAGACAGCCAGTGAGAGAGGGAACACAAGCAGGGGGAGTGGGAGAGGAAGAAGCAGGCTCATAGCGGAGGAGCCTGATATGGGGCTGGATCCCATAACGCCGGGATCACGCCCTGAGACGAAGACAGACGCTTAACCGCCGTGCCACCCAGGAGCCCCTGTTATATTAATTTCAAAATCACTTTTTGCAAAACGATTTATAGTTTCATGAAACTATGCTTTGAACCAAGACAGCTTTGAATATTTGTTTGTGTCCTCACCAATATATGCTTTAGAACTTTCCTACTCAAAATTAATCTTGGATTGTAACTTTGAGCATCTATGCTGTATAAATGTTGTCCTTCTTACACTCTTTCTCATTTTTCAAGGAGTAATAGCTGAATATGATTTCTAAGGACACAATCTGGTAATATAGTTCATATCCATGAAAGATATGTCCGTAAAAGAAAGATTACATTATTTTATTTTTATCTATTTTTAACATCGAATGATCCTAAAAAATGTAGATAAAAAGGGCCTCACATAAATCCTGTTCAAATCTTCTACCAAGGATAGAACTCCCTATTAAGCAATTAAGAATTTATAGTTCTTTACTGGGTAATTTTTATTCTTTTTTTTTTCTTTTATTGAGAGATGATATATTTTAGGGAGGGAGTTTCCAAGTGACTTTTTGCTCCTGGAAAATTTGATTTATAATTTGTCGCTTTTTTGGAGATTGTCTAGCCCATTGTTTTCTATTTGAAATATTAGAGGAACCATGAGTCCTTTGGGTTTTTCTACATACTGTTTTATATTGGTTACAGTATTATAAATGAAGCGTACCCTGGGACATGGAAGGCTAGGGAAATTGTGTTATGTAACATGCATTCTGAGAGTCTTTAAATGGTATTATACCTTTAAATCTTCTGCCTTTATTTGAAAAATGTCTAGAAAAATTGTTTCTCTCTTGTGTGGTGCCTAGCCTTAATTGATTCTAAATAGCTATCAAATATCTGGATGGCTAATAAAGAGAAACAGATCAAAGAAACAGATAAAGGTCATTGACAATGTTTATTTCAGCCATTCTTTAGTATAGAGCAAGAAGCAAATTAGGTGTTCAGAAATGTGGTCACTTTGTTACATCCTATCAGAACAGGTGTTTGCTGAGCCTACTGGGAGGAAGATTTTTGATCTGTTACCTTGGGATTTTACCACGTCCTGCCATACAGTTCTAATGTCTTATGTAGGGTCCTAGAATGAGCCCATGAAGAAAAGAAAAGAGATAAGAGATGATTTCTGCTTCTAATACAGACAAAACTGTGTATTAGGATGTAGCCACACAGCGAGGTATGGCTCCTGAACTTGGGTGAAAGAGATGATATTGATGATTATTGGGAATACAATAATTTTATGTAGAAGCAAGATGGATTTGGTGATAAAACATGTGAGCTATGAAGAATAAAATATATCATAAGTCCATTTGACCCAGTGTATGTTAAATGAAACAAAGACAAAAGAGTATTGTAACATATTGACATATGTTACTCCTATTTCTGGAATTCCTAATTTATGTAAATCTGGGCACTTCCACTGTCCTCTTACAATTCTGTTCAAGAACCTCTACTTTCATGGTACTTTCCTGATGATTATAGCTTCCAGAGAGCATTAGTTTAAATTCTGTGTTATTGGGGCGCCTGGGTCAGTCAAGGGATGGATTCTTGATTTTGGTTCAGGTCATGATCTCAGGTTCATGAGACTGAGCTCTGCACTGGGCTGTGCACTAGTGTGGAGCCTGCTTAAGAGTCTTTGTCTCCCTCTCCTGTCCCTCCCCCCACTCCCACTCATACTCTCTCTTTCTAAAAAAAAAAAAAAAAAAAAAAAAAAACCCAAAAAACAAAACAAAAACCCAAAAATAAAAATATCAGAATAAATTGTGTTATTTCTGTGACTCATACATACTTTAACTGCTGTGAAGATCACATTACTATGTATTTATTTTTGCATAAGTTCACCTCAGGTAACCGTGCCATATTCTCTTTTATTCCCCAGCCCTTAACAGTATGCTAGGCAAACGATAATTACTAAATACATACCTGTTGGACGAAAATGATGTAATACAAGAAATATGAAGCTTGAAATATTTTTATTTCAATCTTGAGTTTGCTGATTTTTTATCATACCCAGAATTAATTATTTCCCTCTACCATAAATATGAGCCAGTAAATATTTAAGAAGAAAGATAGGAAGAAATGCCATTCTAGAGAAAAACGATTTTAAAGAAATTAGATTTGTATATCTTGACTGTTTAGAAAGGGGGTAGGAATTCCTTGTGGGTCATCAGAATTGTAATCCTCAGGAGCCTAAGTGAGAGAAATGGACACATGGGACAGTTTGTTGTAGCTGTATGAGAGAAAAAGCCAAGCCAATTGAAGAAGTGTCCTTGAGTAGCACCCAGGTGAGGAAAACTGAGTGTGAACAGGGAGATGAGGTGTATGTTTCCAAGAGGACGATATGAGAAAATATGTTAACTTAATCAGAAAATGGAAGCTCAGCAATGCAGTGCAAAATAGCTTATATCAGTACCATTTTCTAAAGGATGCTTTTGCAACACCTGATTTTTTGGAGGGTAAGCAAGAATAGGAATTTTCCTTATGAAAGATAAACCTTTATTTTACAACTTCTGGGGTTTTGTTCCCCACAAAAATACAAACATAATTCATAGGTTTCAGCATACAAAATTTGAACTAAAGTATATATTCCATACTATGTTATGTAAAACACACCCAAGTTTTCTTTTTCATATTTTCCAAATCACAGTATTGATTCCTAATCTATACTTCTTATGACAGTGGTGACTTGAGGGGAAAAAAATAATAAAGTGCAGTGTTGTCAATTCCCTCAGGTCAGTGTGAATATATATATTTTTGAGTTGCTTGCATTCATTTTCTTTCTTGTTTCTGATTAGACTTGTTAAAAAATTTTGCCTTTACATTTAAATGTATCAAAAAACACAAAGCTCATGAACAAAGTCAAATTTGTTTTGAGGTCCTGATGAATCTTGTTCTAAGAGAACTCATGATTCCTGACTGACCAGCTGCATGTCACTTTCACAGATTCACAAGGGAACAGTGCGGAATAGATTCTTTGGGTCAACTCACTTTATTATAAGACCCTCCACTCATATCACAAACTAGTCTTCTGAAGTAACAGCAAGCACACTCGGGCCCATCACTGACTTGTTTTGCAAAGGCCACCAGAGGCCTGTCTATACTAACAATAAATGGAGAAATTACTTTGGCAGTTCTCCAAAATACTTTATCACCCTACTGGCATGAAGAAATGAACCTATCATGGGAGACGAATGTCTCTATAATAGAGTATTTAAATTATTCCACTCCATTCCTGCTTTCAAGTCCCCTCTGCCTTCTGCTTGATTTTTTAGGAGAGTGGTGGCAAGCCTGGAGAGCAGATTTCCAAATTTCTTTCACCACTGGTTATGAATATAACCTTTATTTCAAGAAGGCCTGTCACTAGAAACTGATTCCAAAGACAAAGAAATAAAACAAACACGTAAAACAAAGTAGCCAAGCCTGCAGAACAAGATACATTGAAATCCACCCTCTTTGAAGATAAAACTCCACCGAAAGCAGCATTATTGTAGAATGACTATACCTGCATTTGACTGAATTACTTCATTCCTGCTCAGGACGTAAAGGAAATCAAAAGGAATACTGAACTCTCCAAAAACCAACAGTCCTCAAGCAACACATTCTGTCTGAATTAATGACTGTTCTAGATGCACAAATAGCTTTTTTGTTTTGTTTTGTTTTCACTTTATGGGTCTGTAGGCACCCAGTGCCATTTCTAGGATCTCAGAATTCCTGATTTAGCAATCTGCATGAAGCCGATAACGGAAAAGAAAGAGTAAGCTGCAGACCTAGCAGGGGATTTTAGGTGTCCTGTTACATTGCTGGTACCCACATCTATTGGACAAACAACTTAAAGACACCACTTAGATGCAAGGAAGCTGGCAAATGGAAAGAAAATAAAAAGTTTGAATGAACCAATTCATGTCTCTGCCCAAAGACAAATCATATTCACTAATTTTCTACACCAGTCAGCCCAGAGTTCAATGAAACAAACCTATATTTAGGCAGTCATATTATTCAACAGAAACTGAACTGTACCAATTTTCCTGAAATGGCCACTATTCCTGGAAGCTTGTAGGAGAGTGAAGGAAATAAATTTTAAAACAACAAACCGCATTGCAACATAATATGATATAAGATCTCATTGAGGTGGGAATAAGATCTAATTATAATGGAAATATTAGGATTTCAGGAAAACTTTTAAAAGATTATTCTTGAGCTGATACTCAACAGATGAGTAGAAACTTCAGATGGAGACAGTATGAAAGCAGAGGCTGAGAGGAGCTTAATCAGCAAAGAACAGAACAAAAATGTAAGACACTCCGTAAGGATTGTAAAGTATTCAGTCTGGCTATTACATAGGGTCCTAGGCAGAGGGGAGAAACAAAAAGATTAGTGGGGGATATAAATCATGAAGTCCTTTATTGGTCAGTTAAGAGTTTGAAGACGGTGAGGAGCCCTTAATAAATTTTAAGCAAAGGACTGATAAGAGTTCAATTTAGACCTATCACTCTAGTTGCAGAGTGAAGAAATGGAAAACGGGAAAGGGATAGAGCATGGAAGAAGATGAACATTGAAATAACTGGGGCCAGAAATCATATAGTTCAAAACTAGGCAGATGGTATGGATTTGAGAGCATTTAGAAGTATAGTTGACAAACATTATTGTCCATATTGGTGTAGGGATTGAGGAAAGCTAGGTTTAGGATAGTGTTCAGGCTTCAAGAATTGGCTTTGAGGAAGGGAAAATAACATTTACATAGCCATGTGTCCCAACCCACGAAGAATGTCCATCTTTCCATGAACATTACATGATTTCTCACGCTTCCTGGTAAAGACTGATGAATTATTTTTGGAATTATCAAGTGTTATGGATTTTGGAGACATCTAGATGGAGATGTTCATGAGATGATCAGAGACTCAGGACTTAAAAGAATACTCTTGTAAATTGATGTATATTTGGAAGCTGTCAGCTTCTATGATATAGTTGAAACCACAGGTGTATAGTTAAGAAAGCTAGAGAGTATCATGTTTAAAATTGAACAAACAAGGTATAGCTTGTGGTCATTCAGTGGTCAGAAAAGTAGATGGTACTAGAGAAAGTTGACATTTAATCATCAGCATCACATTGGTACACAAATTAGAAAGGCGTTAAAATTGACCATTGAAATTAATAATTAGAAGATTATGGATGACTTGAACAAGAGTGATTTCAATGAAATGATGGTAGAAGCCAGGTCTCAGTGGTTGGAGAAATAAGTAGAGGAGAAGAAAGAGATCGGGGCCACCTTACTATGACTATATAAAACGGTAGTGCATATACATATAGGGGCTAAAGGAAAATAGAAACAATGCTTCCTATAAAGTACTTTTATTGTAATTTTAATTGTCTTTACATTGAACACTAAAAACTGGAGAAAATTCTATGTATCAACACCACAGATTAAAAGAACGGAGCATTTAAAATATTCAATTGTAGGTTGGTTAATGATTGCTAATTAGTCAAGAAGTGTAATGTCTCTACTCTTGCTGAAAAGTTTTATTTATATGACACACTCACCAAAGAAGAGTGCCATAGAGATGGAATCACATTTGTCTGAATTACATGGACTAGGTTCCCTGATATTATGGTGAGGAAAGAAAGTGAAAGGTAGGGGAATGGAGGGAAGGGGAAAGGGAGGGGAGGAGAGGAGTTTCACTTAATGTTTCATTACTTCTTCTTTCTTTTTTTTTTTTTGGCCTGCAGTTGTACAGTTTACTAGCTAACTATATAATCCATTGTATAAATTTGATAGTATCACCTTCTTATAACACCAATGCACCTGCTATTTCCTTCAAACTGATTTTCCTGGAAGTCAATAATATGTATCTTTCATAATTTGTTAAGTTATTCAAAAAGTACTCAAGTGAGTATTTGATTATAATAGATACAATGTGAAGAACTAATGATGGCTATGGAAATATTTGCCATAGTTTCAGCTATCCTGGAACTTACTCTGTAAGCAAGCTGAGACATGTTCATAACTAAGTATAAAAGGGAGTGCAGATGAGAGTTCCACCGGTATGTGCCTTATAATTGTAGAGGATCAAAAGATCACTTCAGGTTGTGGTCACCGGTCAGGGTGGCAAAGGTGGTATTTACCTGGTACCTGAGGGATCCTAGAACATTGCTAGATGAACACAGGTGGAGAGTTAAAACAGATTTTCTAGGAAAGAAATAACACCAGAAAGGGAAGTCAGAATTGGAGAGTGTGGAGCTTGGATTACGTGACAGCAGGTGGAGGCTTTAGGGGCAGATCCAGGAATTAAGCAGTATACATCTGAACAAGTAGGGTGGTAGTAGAAATGGAAGAGAAAGTTATAAAAAATGGGCAGGAAAAATAAAAGTTGCTGAGGACTATTTTCATAAAGAGTATGAAAAAGAGGTAAAACTAAGTGACTCCTAGGAATCGAGACTGAACGGGTAGAAAACCAAACTAAGGAGTCAGGGTTTTGCTATTTTAGGGTAGAAATACCATTTGATTTTCCAATTAAATTTTATGATAACGACAAGATTCTGTGTGAAAATATTCAGAAGAAAAACATATCAAGGGAAGATAACCCACAGATAGAACCGGTTGCATGACAAATTTGTTCCCAGCAAATTTTACTACTAATTAGTGAGCATATATCAGAGAGACAAATAATGGAAAATTCCAGTCCCTCAAGACATTTAAGTTGTTTCCATGTAGGGATGCCTGGGTGGCACAGTTGGCTAAGTGTTGGACTCTTGGTTACAGCTCAGGTCATGATCTCAAGCCCCTTGCTTGAGATTCTCTCTCCTTCTCCCTCTGCCTCTCCTGCTCTCTAAAATAAATAAATAAATCTTTAAATAAATAAACAAACAAACAAATAGTTTCCATGTAATTCTGCACATTATTCACACTAGCATGTGGCCTTTGGTGTTCCATTGTTACTGTTTGGGCAAAGTGTACCCTCATTCAGCAGCCATTTGTCCTTTGGGCTTATAGGTAGTTTGCAAGTTTCCATCACTCTCCTATCTAGATTTTTCCTGGGAAATTTCCACTAGGTGCCTTCAGGCAGGCATCTGTAATCTGCTGCTTTAAAGCTGTCTCCAACTATAACCTGTATATAATAAGTTTGAAGATAACATAATACTAATCTCTATGCATATTGTAAAGGCAGTGTCAAAATAACATCAAATAGGATGAGGACTCTGAGAACAATTATTGTTGGTCTCCATTTTCTTCATAAAACAAATAATTCAGCAATCCCTTCATATGTTAATAGGAAGTCTTACCTATTATTTATTTACATACATACTTACTTGCTTACCTATTTATGTTTGCAAGTTTAAAACATGTTTCTGGCACAAAGTCATTGCTTGACAAGTTAAGATGATCATAAAAGTATAGAAACTATTTCAGTGTACATTTGAATTTGGAATTACTTTGTCACCCTAAACCGACATCTAATATGCTAGGTGTTAGCTCTGTGAGCCTAACCACTGAATTTTATCCTTAACTTTAAGCTTTATACTGTGGATAGAATCCTGTCTTTACACTTATATTTTTCTTCACCTGATAAATTCTATTACAGATTGTTTTCATTTAATGGTGACCTTTAAAGGCAGACATCAATTATAGTTTATAGATAAAAATAAAGATATACAATCCAATTAGTAAATATGAGTTTGCACAGCAAGTCATAGAATTATTATGGGAATCCATCTATTGAATTTCTTACATTTTATCTATGAGAATGTCTACTATAATTATATGGATTATATGATATAATATTACTTCACTTTGAATTTTCATACCACTTAGATTTAACAGATTTTTTTGAATCTTACTTTTAATATTAAACCTTCAATATTTAAAAAACTGAAAGGCAACTTAAGAAAATTTTTGCATCAAAGAAAAGAATATATATATTTTTTCCAAAAAATGTGTGTATAGATGTGAAAAATCCATATTAGATATTGGTTTATCTGCAAGGGTTTGCCAATTTGGCCATATGGGATTTCATGGAGAAATTATATATACAAACCTATCCAGTTTATATCTTTGGCTACACGGACCCATACCCCTGAAATTATAGTTGTCCCAGAATGTTTTCTCATGTAGCTTTTAAATTATTTTCCTCAATTTTCAACACTTGCTGCAGTTATTTAACATTTTAGAGGAACTTATTGTTTTTGGCTTCCATTTAATTGAAGTAATGCAAAACAGTTCAGAGATGTACTCACTAGGGCAGAATGAGAAGATGAGAAAAACTGTCTGGATTTTAGTTAATATCCTAAAATAGAGGAGTTGCACAGATGGAGCCAGTGTCCAAAAAATTTGGTAAGCACAGGCATAACTCTGGCAGTTATCAGTGGTGACTGGTACAACATCAGAGATGGAACAGAATGGTGGGACATTTAAGTAGCCACTGATTGTTTAGAGTTAAGTAAAAGGTGGTCATTCCCGAGAGACCAGATAAAACAGCAGGACTTCCAGAAGTGGATGGGATATAGGGGTAATATGACTCAGCCTTTTTAAAGGGGGGTGGTATTGACAGGAGCTAGGCAGACTCCATGCTCCTAATCAGGGAACGTGAGTCAGAGTGATCAGTTTCTGCATGGGAATAGGCAGAATGTCTTGTCACACTGTAAAGAAGATTGCTCCCAAGATATGTGTCTGGGGAGATTATGCCAGGCCTGATGGACATAGGGCTCCTTAGACTCTTAGCCTGCGGCATAACTGGCTCAAAAACCATCACAGATCTAGAACTGTAGATAGTCACCAACTGAAGTCTTAACTTTCAAAAACTGAAAAAAGAAAGGCATTGCAAAAAAGGCAGAGACTTACATCTTTCCTTGAATACACAAGACAGATTATTTTAAAGTTAAAATGAAATATGTGAGTCTCCTCATTGATGACTGCATGAAATAGATATGGTGAGTAGATTTGTGATTGACATGAACTTTAATCATCTACCAAGTAAGTTGCATTACATTACAACAGAAAAACATGAAAGGTCATGTTTGATGAGAATCAGCTTTGAAAGAAACCACAGTTCATGAATAATAAACTTCAATAAAAGGAGATGTAAATCACAGAAATGTTATCAAGAGAGGAGAGTGAGCATCAGTGTCTGCTATGGTAGTCTATTAACTGATGTAATGGAAATGAAGATCTTTCTAGTGAAACATCTATAAAAAGGAAAATGGACCAGCTGTTCATAGCTCATCTGTCTTTAAAAATCATCTCAGTGAGACTGAAAGGACAGTGATTCCTTTAGCTAAATTTGAATTTATTTAACACATTTTGAGAGGAGTCAAGCACCTCATTTACTTTCACTTTCCTTATTCATGCTGAATAACATTTTTCCACTTTTCACATTTAAGCTAATATATTTGTTTGTCCTTCAACTATGTATATGAGAGAAATCATCCACATTTTTCAATAATAAAATTTCTAATATATTTTTTGAGTTTTGAAGTATGACACAGATGTTAAAAGACCCATGAAATAGAAGTGAGCAACCTAATTTCTTAATATAAAGTGAATGGCCACGTAATTACCAACAAAGCCAAGAAATACAATATCGCTGGCACTTCAGAATGCTGTGCCCTATCTTTTATGGCTTCCTTATAATAACCTCATTTCTGCCCCATAAAAATTACCATCCTCTGAATTGTATTTTAAAGAAAAGAAAATCTTGCCTTACTGTTGTTTGTTGTTGTGTTTTCTTATTTCAGGGGAACCCCCGTCGTTAGTTTTGCCCATTTTAAAGCTTTAGTTAAAAAGACTCATGAAGTATATACTCTTCTGTGTCTATCTTCTTTTACTCAAATACTGAAATGAAACATTCATTATAGAAATTCAATGGCAGATTTTAGCAGGCAGAAGGAAAAAAATCAGTGAAATTCAAGACTGCATTTGAAATGATCCAGTCTGGGGACTGAAGAGAAAAAAGAATGAACAAAAATGAATAGAACCTAAGGGACCTAAAGGACACCATCAACAATATAAAAATACACAGTGTAAGTCCGAGAAGGCGAGGAGATTGAAGAATGGGCACGCAAAAAAATTGTAGAAATAATGACTGAAAACTTCCTAAATTTGATGAAGGCACGAATCCATATATTCAAGAATCACAATGAACAAACAGAATATACTTGAAGAGATCCATTCCAAGAAACATTATAATTAAACTGTTGAATGAAAAACAAAAAAATAAAAAACAAAAACAAAGAAAGCCCAGGGCCAGATGGCTTCACTGGTAAATGCTACAAAACATTTAAAAAATTGAAATCAATCCTACTCAAACTCTCCCAAATAATAGAAGACACACTTTCTCACAGAATCAATGAGGCAACATTACCTTGATATCAAATATTACCCTGATAGCAAAGCCAAAAAAATAGCACAAGAAACAAAAACTACAGACTAATATACTTTATGAATATAGGTGCAGAAATACTCAACAGAACACTAACAAGTTGAATCAAACAGCACACTGAAATGATAATACATCACAAGCAAGGGGAACTTAATCCAGGCATGCAAGTTTGGTTCAACGTAAGAAATCGATGTTATATATCACATTAATAGAATGAAAGAAAGAAAGATCCCACAGGATCATTTCAGTAGATGTAAAAAGCATTTGACAATATGCAACACTCTTTTATGATAAAAAATTCAACAAACTAGAAATAGAAGACAATTTACCTAAAGCAATGAGGCACATTTACCAAAACCCACAGCTAATATCATAACTCAATGATGAAAGATTGAAAGCTTTCTCCGTAAGATCAGAAACAAAATAAGAATGATTGCTTTCACAACTGCAATCCAGAAGTCCCAGCCAGAACAATTATGCAATTGTGTAAACACCATTGCAATCAAAATATAGAATATCCCCATCACCCCAAAAAGGTCCTTTTGCAATCAACCCATTGACACCACATCCATTTCCTGACAACCACTCATGTATTTTCTGTCCTTTAATTTTGCTTTTTCTAGAATGTCATGTAAGTTGAATCATATACAAGGTAGTCTTTGAGTTTGGCTTTATCACTTGGCATGATGTATTTGAGATTCATGCACTTTGCTATCTATATCAGTGTTTTGTTCCTTTATTGCAGAAATAGTATTCTATTGTATAAATATGCCACAGTTAATTTTTTAAAGATTTTATTTATTTGAGAGAGAGAGAAATCAGGGGCAGGGGCAGAGGCAGAGGGAGAAGGAGAAGCAGACTCACCATTGAGCAGGGAGCCCCATGCAGGGCTGGATCCCAGGACCCAGGGATCATCAGCTGAGCCTAAGGCAGATGCTTAACCGACTGAGCCACCTAGGCACCCCTCTATATGCCACAGTTAATTAATCCATTAACCAGGTGAGGGACAAATGTTGTTCTAGGTTTTGGTGATTACAAATAGAGTCACTGTAAGCATTTTCATGCATACATTTTTGCATGGACATATGCTTGATTCCATCTATTTTCTCTGAGAGAGCCTTGGCAATTTGTGACTTTAAAAAGTAGTCTTTTTCAGCTAAGTCACCAAGTCTGTAAGCATATAGTTGGTCATAATACTCCCCTATTCTCCTTTTCATTTTTATGCATAATATCTATTTATTCTTTAAGCATTCTAAACACATTTGTTTAAGGTATTTTTTCAGACACTTTAATGGTTTAAATTTAAAAAGAAATTTAGAATAAACTGTTTCCTTTGTCGTTTCTTTGTGTCATTTGGGGATTTTGGCTTGCCAACTATTTTTGAGGATTGTTCCCCAAGGTTACTCATCCAACCATATTTACCCCTAACTTTTCAAGTGGGTTGTGTTGTTTCTAACACTTTTGGGGGGGAACTGAGGCACAGATCTACATTTTGTATTGATGATTTTGAGCCTTCTGCATCTCTGTGAATTTGGGAATTTTGAAATAGCAACCAGACACATTACGTGTTTAGTTTGTGGTTGAATATTTGTATGTATGCCTTTCTTCTGATGTCATGCCTTCTAGAAGCCAGAGCCCCCCAAAATGGCTGGCCACTGCTTTTCTTGTAGTTCTTTTCATGAGCTACACACTTTCTTCCCNTACATTTTGTATTGATGATTTTGAGCCTTCTGCATCTCTGTGAATTTGGGAATTTTGAAATAGCAACCAGACACATTATGTGTTTAGTTTGTGGTTGAATATTTGTATGTATGCCTTTCTTCTGATGTCATGCCTTCTAGAAGCCAGAGCCCCCCAAAATGGCTGGTCACTGCTTTTCTTGTAGTTCTTTTCATGAGCTACACACTTTCTTCCCAGACTTTCTTTTGAGGAGATTTGTTTTCCTTGCAGCCTGACTTTGGTCTTCCACCTTAAAAAGAACATTTTTTTTTTTTTTTGGTCTATCTTTTGCCTCAGGAGCTGAACTTCTGAGCACCTCTTTTTCTCCTGGACACAGAGCCAAGCAGGTGTGCAGTATCAGCACTACCCATAGCTCCTTTGTGAGAAACAATTCTTTCAGTTTCAAGTGCATGTTGATATTTTGCTTTTTATGTGAATACAGTTGAAAATCTCCAATGTTCTCTTTGTTATCTCTGTGTGTGTCA
This sequence comes from Ailuropoda melanoleuca, assembly GCF_002007445.2. Classification (NCBI taxonomy): domain Eukaryota; kingdom Metazoa; phylum Chordata; class Mammalia; order Carnivora; family Ursidae; genus Ailuropoda; species Ailuropoda melanoleuca. Next base: position 125,800,237 of record NC_048219.1, on the reverse strand, counting down.
AAGAAAGGAGCTGTCTCAAATTATCCTGCATCTTAATCTGAAGTTTAACCTCTGTGCCTTTCAGAAGTTCTTAGTCACAAATTTTATAAAACTAAGATATTTTGGGGAATGTTGTGGTTACAAATATAGCAGAATAAAATCAGACATTGTAGATGTAATTGAGACTGTGCACATAGATTAAAAATGCAAATAAAGTTAAAATGCGAAAAAGAGGAATATTATAAAACAAATGAATTTATTTTTTAAAAATAAATATTCAAAACTTCACTTAACCAAATTAGAATTTCTGAATATAATTACATTGATTGGTTTGAACATACCCGTTAGAATATGTTCTAAAAGAGAATTGTTGAAGAATCAGATAACTATGGGAACAACACAAGACACGAAGCCAAATATAAATCATGTTTTTATAAGTGTTCTGTAATTTTTGGAGTACAGATCCTTTACCTCTTTGGTTCGGTTTATTCCTAGGTATCTTATGGTTTTTGGTGCAATAATAAATGTGATCAATTCCTTAATTTCTCTTTCTTCTGTTTCATTGTTAGTGTATAGAAATGCAACTGATTTCTGTGCATTGATTTTACGTCCTGCCACGTTGCTGAATTCCTATATGAGTTCTAGCAATTATGGGGTGGAGTCTTTTGGGTTTTCCACATAGACTATCATGCCATCTGCGAAGAGTGAGAGTTTGACTTGTTCTTTGCCAGTTTGAATGCCTTTTATTTCTTTTTGTTGTCTGATTGCTGAGTCTAGGACTTCTAGCACGACGTTGAACAATAGTGGTGAAAGTGGGCAACCCTGTCGTGTTCCTGACCTTATTTGAAATAGTAACCAGATACATTACATTACATGTTTAGTTTGTGGTTGCACAAACCACAAAACCCTGATGGGAAAAAGCTCTCGGGTTTTCCCCACTGAGAGTGAGATTCCCTGTGGGCTTTTCATAGATGGTTTTTATGATATTGAGGTATGTTTCCTCTATCCCTACACTGTGGAGATTTTTAATCAAGAAAGGATGCAGCAATGTCCACAATGGCCAATCTGTGGAAAGAGCTATGATGTCCATCAACAAATGAATGAATAAAGAAGATGTGGTATATATGTACAATGGAGTATTACTCAGCCATCAGAAAGGATAAACTTACCATTTACATCAACAAGGATGGAACTGGAGGGTATTATGCTGAGTGAAATAAGTCAATAAGAGAAGGACAATTATCATATGGTTTCACTCATATGTGGAATATAAGAAACAGCATAGAGGATCATAGAGAAAGAGAGGGAAAACTGAATGGGAAGTCATTGGAGATGGAGAAAAAACATGAGATACTCTTAACTATAGGAAACAAACTGAGGGTTGCTGGAGGGGAGGTGGGTGAGGGCATGGGGTAATTGGGTGATGGGCATTAAGGAGTGCATGTTATGTGATGAGCACTGGGTTTTATACACAACTGATGAATTGTTGAACACTACAACTGAAACGAATGATGTTCTATAAATTGGCTAACTGAATTTAAATTTAAAAAAATCATGGGTTTTTTTTTTCCAAAGAAAGCTTTAAAAAAGACAGTTGTGAATTCAATGTAAAATTTCTGTCCCATTATGCTAGTATATTTACTCATACAGTTTCATGTGAATTCTTGTTCTTGTCTAGAGTTTAATAGACCTTGCTGGGGGTACCTGGGTGGTTCAGTCAGTTGAGCATCTGGCTTTTGGTTTCAGCTCAGGTCATGATCTCAGGATCCTGGGATCAAGCCCTAATGTCATGCTCCCCACTAGCATGGAGTATACTTGAAGATTCTCTCCCTCTGTTCCTCCCCCTACTTTCTCTCTCTCTCTCAAATAAATAAATGAATAAATATTTTAAAAATAGAACTTGCTGTTTGTGACAGTATTTATGTCAGTAATGAAGCAATACAGGACATTATATCTTTTATTCATGAAAGATTTAAAAGAACAAAAACACTTTTTT
>NC_048219.1:125777494-125798162 GCF_002007445.2 Ailuropoda melanoleuca | reverse complement strand
TTAAACCTGGTTATTGTAAGTTTACACCCTGTAATTTTATTCCCTCATAGTCTGTTGTCTTAGTCTGTCTGGACTTCTATAACAAAATACCATACAGTATTTTGAACAACACAAATTTATTTATTTATTTATTTATCTATTATTTGCTTATTTATTTATTATTTAAAGTTTTTATTTTCATTCTAGTTAGTTAACATACAGTATTATATTAGTTTCAGGTGTATAATATAGTGATTCAACAGTCCCATACATCACCCAGTGCTCATCACAAGTGCCCTCCTTAATCCCCATCACCTATTCCACCCATTCACCTACCCACCTTCCTCTTGCAAACTATCAGTTTGTTCTCTATAGTTAAGAGTGTGTTTCTTGGTTTCTCTCTCTGTCTTTTTTCCCTTTGTTCATTTGTTTTGTTTCTTTTTTTTAAAGATGTTATTTATTTATTTGACAGACAGAGCACAAGCAGGGGCAGCAGCAGGCAGAAGGAGGAGAAGCAGGTTCCCTGCTGAGCAAAGAGCCCAAGCTCTATCCCAGTACCCTAGGATCATGACCTGAGCCGAAGGCAGACACTTAACCAACTGAGCCTCCCAGGTGCCCCTGTTTTGTTTCTTGAATTCCACATATGAGTGAAACCATATGGTATTTGTCTTTATCTGACTGACTTATTTCACTTAGCATTATATCCCCTAGCTCCAGCCATGTCTTTGCAAATGACAGGATTTCATTCATTTCTATGGCTAAATAATATTCCATTGTATATACACACCAAATCTTCTTTATCCATCCATCAATCCATGGACGCTTGAACTCTTTCCATATCTTTGCTATTGTAAATAATGCTGCTATAAACATTGCAGTACATGTATCTCTTTGAATAAGTGTTTTTGTATTCTTTGGTAAACACCCTGTAGTGCGATTGCTGGATCCCCGTACTGTTGTCCAGAGCGGCTGCACCAGTTTGCATTCCCAAGAGTGCACAAGTGTTCCTTTTTCTCCACATTCTTGCCAACAGTTATTTCCTGTGTTTTTTATTTTATCCATTTTGACAAGTGTGAGGTGATAGCTCACTGTAGTTCTGATTTGTATTTCCCTGATGATGAGTGATGTTGAGCATCTTTTCATGTGTCTGTTGGCCATCTGCATGTCTTCTTGGGAGAAATGTCTATTCATGTCTTCTGCCCATTTTTCAATTCGATTTTTTTTAGATGTTGAATTGTATAAGTTATTTATATATTTTGGATACTAACCTTTTGTTGGATATGTCATTTGACAATATATTCTCCCATTCCATAGATTGCTTTTTAGTTTTGTTAATTATTTCCTTCACTGTACAGAAGCTTTTTATTTTGATATAGTCCCCATAGTTTATTTCTCCTTTTGTTTCCCTTGCCTCAGGAGAACTATCTGGGAAAAAGTTGCTATGGCTGATAACAGAGAATTTTCAGCATGTGTTCTCTTCTATTTTTATGGCTTCAGGTCTCACATTTAGGTCTTTAATCCATTTTGAATTTATTTGTGTGTATGGTGTAAGAAGCTGGTCCAGTTTCATTCTTTTGCATGTTGCTGTCCAGTTTTCCCAACACCTTTTGTTTATGAGACTGTCCTTTTCCCATTGGATATTCTTTGTCAAAGATCAATTGACCATATAGTTGTGGATTTATTTCCAGGTTTTCTATTCTGTTCTATTAACCTATGTGTTTATTTTTGTGCCACTATCATACTGTTTTGATTATTATAGCTTTGTATTACAACTTGAAGACTGGAATTGTGATGCTCCTAGCTTTGATTTTCCTTTTCCAAGATTGCTTTAGCTATTCAGGGTCTTTTGTGGTTCCATACAAATTGTAGGATTGTTTATTCTAGTTCTGCATAAAATGTTGTTGGTATTTTGATAGGGATTGCATTAAATGCTTTGGCTTGCATAGACATTTTAACAGTATTTGTTCTTCTAATCCATGAGCATGGAATGTCTTTCCATTTCTTTGTGTTGTCTTCAATTTCTTTCATCAGTAGTCTTTCACCTCTTTGGTTAGGCTTATTCCTAGGCATCTCATTATTTTTGGTGCATGGGATTGTTGTAAACAGGATTGTTTTCTTTATTTCTCTTTCTGCTGCCTCATTATTGGTGCATACAAATGCCCCAGATTTCTGTACATTGATTTTGTATTCTGAGACTTTATTGAATTTATTTACCAGTTCTAGCAGTTTTTTGGTGGAGTTTTTAGGGATTTCTCTATATAGTATCATGTCATCTGCAAATAGTGGAAGTTTTACTTCTTTCTTACCAATTTGGACGTCTTTTATTTCTTTTTGTTCTCTATTGTGGGTAGTACTTCCAGTATTATGTTGAATATACATGTTATGTTGAATATAACATGGACATCCCTGTCTCAGTTTTTCGCCAATATGGATGATGTTAGCTGTGGGTTAACACAAATTTATTTCTCACAGTTCTGAAGGCTGGGAAATCCAAGATCATGATACATCAGATCTAGTGTTTAGTGAGGCTTTGCTTTATCGTTCATAGATGGTGCCTTCTCATTATGTCCTCACCTGGTAAAAGGGGTGAGGGATCTCTCTGAGGCCTCTCTTACATGGGTACAGCCCTTCTGACCTAATCATCTGCCAAAGGCCTCACCTCCTAAACCCATCACTTTGGACTTAGAATTTCAACATATGAATTTTATGCAAACACAAATCATCAGCCTGTAGACCCAGGAACTAGGCAGTTCAATAATGTCTCTACTCTTTCTCTTACTTGTTGTTTCTCTTAGTCAATGCACTGAACTTCTCATCCACAGTTAGCTCAAATGAACATGCACAATATTTATTTCAGATAATAATAAAATGATATTTTTAAATAAGGTAAAGCACATGAAAAGGTTTAGTAAACTGAAGTACACTCTAAAAACACATGATATATGAGGAAGTATAACATAGAGCTTAGTGGGAAGAATCTGGGTTCATGTTCTGCCTTAAACATTTATTAGCTGTGTGACTTTGGTCAAGCTATTTTTCCTTTTGGTGTTTTAAGTCCCTCTTCTGGAAAATGAGAATAATAACAAAGTGCTTCCCCATATAGTGGTTATGAGGATTAAGAGAGCTAATTGAATGTATGGTGCCAGGGACAATGTCTGAGAGTGCATATGTTGGTTTATGGATTGACACTGAAGAGCTATGGGCTAATATAACTGGGGCTGAGCTGTGCCATTATTTGCTGAGACAGATCATTAGTTCTGAAAATGCTGAGAAGTAGTAAGCACTCTATTAAAGTTTATTTCACTATTATTCATACTTTACTTCCTTAGTCTAAGGTTTCTTTTTTTTTTTTTTAAGATTCTTAAATTAATCTTTACACTCAATGTGGGGCTCGAGCTCTCAACCCTGAGATCAAGAGTCACCTGCTCCACTGACTGAACCAGCCAGGCAAGTCCAAAAATTTCTTGAACTTCCTTCCTTTTTTAAGACCTACAGTATATTTTTAAAATATTAGGTTGCTCTACTGGACTACTCTAAATTACTATAAACCTATAAAAATTTTTATATAGATAGATTATGATGCAGAGAGAAAAACGTTACTGAAATATAAGAAATTTAATATATGACGGCATATTTTTATTAATTCTAGGTAGCAGAGATATATGGAAAGCAATATATGTTGGTTTATGGATTGACACTGAAGAGCTATGGGCTAATATAACTGGGACTGAGCTGTGCCATTATTTGCTGAGACAGATCATTAGTTCTGAAAATGCTGAGAAGTAGTAAGCACTCTATTAAAGTTTATTTCACTATTATTCATACTTTACTTCCTTAGTCTAAGGTTTCTTTTTTTTTTTAAGATTCTTAAATTAATCTTTACACTCAATGTGGGGCTCGAGCTCTCAACCCTGAGATCAAGAGTCACCTGCTCCACTGACTGAACCAGCCAGGCAAGTCCAAAAATTTCTTGAACTTCCTTCCTTTTTTAAGACCTACAGTATATTTTTAAAATATTAGGTTGCTCTCCTGGACTACTCTAAATTACTATAAACCTATAAAAATTTTTATATAGATAGATTATGATGCAGAGAGAAAAACGTTACTGAAATATAAGAAATTTAATATATGACAGCATATTTTTATTAATTCTAGGTAGCAGAGATATATGGAAAGCAATATATGTTGGTTTATGGATTGACACTGAAGAGCTATGGGCTAATATAACTGGGACTGAGCTGTGCCATTATTTGCTGAGACAGATCATTAGTTCTGAAAATGCTGAGAAGTAGTAAGCACTCTATTAAAGTTTATTTCACTATTATTCATACTTTACTTCCTTAGTCTAAGGTTTCTTTTTTTTTTTNAAATGTTTACTCTAAAAATTGATTCTACTTGATATTTTCTGATATTTTTCTTGCCCACCTAGTAAAACAAAGGGCAGATCAAGTTCTTAGAAAAGTATAATCCTTCTAATAGCTTTAGAATTTATAACCTATGGGGTATATTAGAAATGAGAAATAAAATTTTCTGAGAAGAATGCCAAGATGTGAGAGCTAAATAGACTGATGCCATTAACTAGATGGCTCTGGCATCATATTTAATGACGTGTATGAAGCATGTTAGATGGAATCATAGGTCCTTATGTGGTCCCATCTAGGTGCCATATGCTATCCTGACGTAATAATGATAATATCAGCAATAAAACAGCAGTGACAACAGTAGCTGCCATTAACTGCATACATCTTATAGGTTAGATTTCTTTTGCTTTGAGGATTTTTTTTCAATTTTATATTGGAAACACAATAAACAAGCACATAGATACAGGGAAAAATAGTACAGATTGTGAAAGTACTATGCATTCTGTAGAATCATGTGATGAGGAAAGTGAGGTAACTTTTTTTTCCCCAGCTTCATTGAGATGTAATTGGCATATGACGCTGTGTAAGTTTAAGGAGTTATGGTTAGGTATTTTACACATGTTATCTTATTTAATAGCTATAATAATTTTACAAAAAATGGTAATGAAGGATTTTGAGGAATAAAAGAGGTTAAGTAACTTTCTGATTGTCAAAGATAGTAAGTGACAGAGTAGAGATCTGAAGGTAGAGAGTATGATTTCAGAGTTTCCTCTGCATATATAGCCTTGAGAAAAAGAGCAATTTTTATTTTGGGTAAAACTGATTTTGAAATGAAATAACATGATTTCCTGAATTGTCCTAGCTTACACTGTTCACAAGTACAACCCTCCAGACAATCCACTTTCCTTTTAGCCTTGTTGGATGATTTAAAGATAGAGAATGCAAATTAGAAGATAGTCTGTTGGCAATTATGTGGATTCAAAATTTTACTGACCTGTGTTCATAATCTTATTATTGCCTTTTATATGCACTACAACTTTAGGTAAATTCCCCGACCATCTTAGGCTCTTAATTTTCTCAGAGGTAAAATGGAGCAACTCAAATCTTCTTTATATAACTATTATCACTATTAATGAGATAACAGCTACAACAGATGGGCAGTAAATAGTAGCTTCTTGGTTTTTTTTTTCCTTGTAAGAACACTTACCATGAGATCTACCCTTTTAACACAATTGTATGTATATAACACCATATTGTTAAATATAGGCACAATGTCATATAGCAAATGTCTAGAATTTAATCATTATGCATAACTAAAACTTTATACCTGACAAATAGCAACTCCCTCTTGCCTCCCCTTCACAGCCCCTGGCCACCACCATTCCACTGACTGATTCTGTGTACTTAGTTATTTTTTATACCTAAAAAAAGTGGTATCATGCAGTAATAGTCCTTCTGGCTGGCTTATTTCCCTTAGCATAATTTCCTCAAGGTTCATTCATGTTCTCACAGGATTTTCTTTTTTAAAGGCTTAATAATTCCATGTAAACTGGATATTCACATTAAAAAATGAAATTGGACCCTTATCTTACATTATTATACAAAAATCAACTCAAAAGGGATTAAAGACTTGAAACAGAATAAGACTTGCAACTGTAAAATTCCTAGGGGGAAAAGAAAACACAGGGGAAATATACCTGACCTTGGTTTTGGCAATGATTTTTTAGATATGGCACTAAAAGCACAGATAACAAAAGCAAAAATACACAGGTGGGACTACAACAAATTAAAAACTCCTGCAAAGCAAAGGAAGCAATTAATAAGGTGAAAAGGCAACCTATGGACTGTGAGAAAAGATTTGCAAACCATGTATCTGATAAGGGGTTAATAACCAAAATATATAAGGACCTCCATGAACTCAGTAGCAAATAATCAAGGACGTGAGTAGACATTTTTCCAAAGAAGACAGACGAATGGCCGACAGATGTATGAGAAGAGGCTCAACGTCACTAATCACCAGGGAAATGTAAAGGAAAGGCTCAACGAGATATAACCTCACATCTGTTAAGAAGGTTATTATCAAAAAACCCAGAAGATAACAAATGTTAGTGAGGTTGTGGAGAAATTGGAACTGTTGGTGGGAAAGTAAAATAGTGCAGCCACTATGGAAAAATGTATGAAGGTTCTGCAAAAAATTGAAAATAGAGCTACCATATGATCCAGCAATCCCCTTCTGGATATGTATTCAAAAAAATGAAATCAGAATTGTGAAGAAATATTTGCAATTCCATGTTTATTGCAGTTATTTACAATAGAGAACCAATGTAAATATCCATCTCTGGGACAATGGATGAAGAAAATGTGGTGTATATATAAGATGGAATATTATTTAGCTTTAAAAAGGAAGGGAATCTATTGCTGTTTTTATGATTATTAGCCTCCTGCTAAAAATTATCATTTTTTTCAATGCTTTTAAAAATCCCATTTAGAATTAAAATGTTGCGAGGTATAATTTTAGCTTAAGTATAATTATCTCAGGGCAGACCTTTTTTTCAGGGCAGACTTTTCAAAATTATATTAGGCAAAAACATTCTTTGAATATTTATTTTTTGGAAAGCAACTTGTTTTATCTCTCAGGAATATGTCAGTAATTAAATGATCCACTTGAACCCAAGTCATATGCATTGCCTAGTTCGATGTTTCTCACTCCATTTCACTTGTGCCTAAGCTACTTGAGAATTCCAGAATATTTTTAAATTATTTCATATCCTTTTGTGCTTAAAAGTGAATTATAACAATAAACTACCTTTATATCACTTATAAAAGGACACAGTGATATAATGTACTAGTTTACATGCACTGAGACTATGCTTCAACTATTAAATATGACAGATTCAGTGATTCACTTAATACATCTGGTTGACTAACATGATCAAGTGGTCTGCGAGAGGCCAATATTTCTATTAGGAAAATAATTGAACATTCTGGGTATAGAAAGACATTTTAAAAGTGGTGGCATACTGAACTCTCTGAATCCAATAATGTCCTCAGAACTTCCAGAAATTCCACTTGAGAAATACTCTTAATAGTATAACATGTGGAAAAATCAATTTAAAAAAACGTGAAAATTATGTTTTTGTTGAAGTGATTTTGCTATCTCAAAAGTGGTATCTCAAGCACATTTCTTAGTCTATATTTGATATAAAGTTGATAAACTAGGCCTTAAAATGCTACAGCCATAAGGGAGAGAAGAGACTGAAACATATATTTGAGTTTACAATTTGGTTTTAATGAAATCATCCAGCTGAGTGTAGAAGAAACATCTGCATCCTTGTTTTCTGCAGGAATCTGTGGCTAATTTTTGTGCAGAACAAAGAATAGAGTAATTAGAGTGTTTGATGAGTTTTTTAAGATATTTTCACTTCCCAAAAGAGAACATATAGTTCTCTGATCAGATGTTGGGCAAACCTGAATTAATATCTGTGATTTTCACCACAACACTGAAACAACAGAAAAAGGATTGTTTTTCCACTTTATTCAAAATCAGCACAATTATTGCTCTCTAAATTTTATATAAATACTCTTTGGATAACACTTGCATCTGCTTCTATTAATTCATATGGAGGATCCTGAACACTGATTTTGTTTCATTTACGTATTGGAAAGTACAGAACTTCATTAACCTAATGCTAGTTATCACAACTGCATTAGTCTAAACCAAGGTTTCTCAACAGTTTTGGCAGTTTTGACATTCTGGGCTAGATCATCTTTCCGTAGACGGGCAATATTCCGGGCCGGGTGTAAAGCTCTGACCTCTCCCACTAGATGCCACTAACCAACCACTAGATGGCAGTAGCAACTTCCCTCTCTACTGTTGACACCAAAAACCATTGTTTGAGACAATAATAAATGTCCCCTACGGGGTAAAGTCAAAATCAGTTGAAAGCCAAAGCTAAATGAAGACTGAATAACCATTTGCATTTAAAATTCATCATTCATTCATCCATTTATTGAGTTTAGACTATGTAGCACATGTGCTCCAATGCTATCTTGAAAATTAGAGACATAATCACTGCTTTTGTTTAATGTAGGTGACTGAAAAGCCTAGTTTGATGAACCTATAAATCCCCGAGGTCAAAGATTTATCCAAACTTTTAACCTTAAACATTCCTTACCTCCTTTAGTGTGATTATATTTTTCATTGGTAATATAGTTAATTTTGTTTTTTTCACTGTATATATTCCAATTTGGGTTTCCACCACATCCAAAGCTATTAAATCATTTTAAATACTTATTAGGGGGCATGTGGACATGAATATAATTCTAAGAGTAAAAGCTATACAAAGTACACTCAGTATAATGTCCCTTCCTCCCCATGCCTATTACTCATTTTTTTTTTCTTTTCACCCTTTTCCCATCCAGCCCCTGTATGTAATCAATCTCTTTAGTTTCAGGCTTAGCCGTCCTAACTTTGTTTTGCACAAATGTGTGTATGTGTATGCATGTCTGAATGGTCTGAATGTTTGTGTTAGCCCAAATTCATATGTTCATATGTTGAAATCCTAATACCCAATATGGTAGTATTAGGAGGTAGAGTTGGTTTTTTTGTTGTGTTTTGTTTTTTAGATTTTATTTATTTGAGAGAGAAACAGCACAAGCCCAGGCAGGGAGGGGTCGAGGGAGAGGGAGAAGCAGGCTCCCAGGGAGCCAGCCAGGCACCCCCAGGAGGTAGAGGTTTAGAGAGTAATTAGGTCATGAGGGTGGAGCCCTCATGAATGGGATTAGGGCACTTAGATACTATGGAGCCCCATAGCCCCCTCCCACATATGCCAGGACATGTTAAGTCTGCAACCGGGAAGAGCCCCCTCACCCACCGTGATCAGGCACCCTGATCTTGGAATTCTGGTCTCCAGAACTGCGAGAAATGGATGTTATGCTTTCTTTTGTTATAGCAGCCCTAACAGATTAAGATATAAAACTACAGATGTATTTTCCCCTTAGATTCCCTTTCTTACATGAAGGATAGTATATTATCTATACTCTTTTGCATCTTGCTTTCTGCAGATCCTGGAAATGATTCCCAATCAGTTTATAGAGATTTCCTTGGTTTTTTTACAGCCAGAGAGTATTTCTTTGTGTGTGGATATACCAAGTGTTTCCAACCATTCTTCTAGGTTTGAACACTGTGTTTCTAATATGTGTCAATTACAAATGCTGCAATGAGTAACCTGGTGCATATCTATGGTTGCAGGTACATTTTTCAGTAGTTTCTCAGCAGTGGGGTTACTGGGTCAAAAGGTAAGTACATTGCAATTTTGTTACAAATTGCCAGATTCCTCTCTGGAAGGATTGTACCGGTTTGCATTTCAAACAGTATGGGAGCATGTCTGTTTCCCTACAACTTTGCCAACAAAATGTGTAGTCATACTTTTAATTTTTGCCAGTCTGATAGATGAGAAATGGTATTTAAATATTGTTTTAATTTACATTTCTTTAATTATGCGGGAATTTAAGCATTCTTTCATATTTTAGTTCCATATATATTAATATAGTATTTGATATATGATAGTATCATACGATTTATAAGATATATTAATATATGATATATATATATGATATACATAGAATTGTGTGTTTATGTCTTTTTTGCTATTGGGTTTTGCACAATTGTTCAAAAAGATGCTTCAGAGTCACCTATTATTAGATTTATATCTATGTCTCTTTGCACTTCTCATAGATTTTTACTTAATAACACAGTCCCTATGTATGGGGAGTCTGGCTCCTGGTCAAAATCCTATGTGTGATTTTTCAGGCTCATCTGTAGGCCATTACAAAGGCTTTACCTGGCCAGCAAGTGGCTTAAACAACAAATACTTTTTTTCTCACAGCTCTGGAGGCTGAAGTACGAGATCAGTGTGCCAGCATGGTCAGGTTCTGGTGAGGATTCTCTTCCAGGTTGCAAACAGCCAACCGCTCTTTCTGACCTCACATGGCAGGAAGAGAGTTCTCTGGAGTCTCTTTCATAAGGCCACGAATCCCACTCATGAGCACTTCATGCTCATGACCTAATTTCCTCCAAAAGACTCCACCTTCTAGGATCATCTCGGTGGAGGGTAGGATTTGAGCATATGAAATTTGTGGAACGCAAACATTCAGTCCGTAAAAGTGCCCCTTTTTTTTTCTTTGTCACCTAGTTGCCAAAGGGTGCTCTTTTTTTCCCTCTCTTGTTTTTTTTTTTTCTCTTTTCCATTTCTCTTCTTTTTTCCTTCTCCTTCTTCCTCTTGTTTTGTTTTGTAGACTTTTTACTTTCCCACAGTTGTGCATCTATTTCCAGGGATGCCCATTTCAACCCTGCCTGCCTCTTTAAATCACATGCACATTGGAATACCTTCCCTGCAGCCCCTGCTATTTTATGGCCAGAACTGTGGTGCTGTTGTTATTGTTGTCTTTCAGTAATTTTAGACTTAAGACAGAGTTAGTCTTATGGCAGTAGTTTCAGAAAAACACTCACAGTCATTAATTCCCCTGTTTGTCTTGCCCTCAGGTTTTCTCATTTTGCCTTTGCTTTCCACAGATTCTCAGGGTGGGGTGGAACTGGGAAGGGCAAACAAGTTTGTGTGAAGCTTTAGTGTTTTTATCTTTTTATTTACCACTATTTTGAAGTTTTGGCAATATCTGCCTTCAGTTTATGTTGAGAATGTAGTTTGGGGCAGAATTTAATTTTTATTTTGTGTTATTTTATCGTATGGGGAGGAAATACTGGGAAGTAGGTGGGGTTTTTTTGTCACCATTGCTATTCACTATCTCGAAGTATCAGACCATTATCTCGTAAAAGAAATCCTTACAAATATATTCTAGGAGAGAGATTAGACTTCTATTAAACAAGTCAGATGAATTTGCAGAATAAATTCTATAGCCTACAAACAAAAAGACGTAATTGATATTACATACATAGCCTTATTCATACAGCCCCACCTCTTATATTTAATTATCACCTTGGTTTTAGTGTCCATAATGCATATAGCAAATATGTGCATGGATAAGTAAGAATATTTCTACAGAAAATCTCAAATGATCCTGAGGTTTTGAGGCACTCTAAAGTATCCAAGTTGTATCTGAAGACCCTAAATATATAACATCCAACCAATAAATGAACACCTCAGGTAACAGAGTTGTCTCAACACCTATTGTAGCTGGTTTGAAACATCTTTTATTTTTTAAATGGGGCTATTTATTTGTATACAAATGTTTCCTTTCTGTATTTCAACTGATGAAATGTTTTCTACATTAATCAAAATTACAGTGAATAAGTATTTATAAATACTTTTAAGTTAATAAATATGCATAAGTCTATCTCTTTATTTTTTAATTCAATTAATTAGCATATAATGTATTATTAGTTTCAGAGGTAAAGGTAAGTGATTCGTCAGTCTTATATATAATACCCAGCACTCATTACATCATGTGCCTCCAACCCCTCCTCTCCAACAACCTTCAATNAATTCAATTAATTAGCATATAATGTATTATTAGTTTCAGAGGTAAAGGTAAGTGATTCGTCAGTCTTATATAATACCCAGCACTCATTACATCATGTGCCTCCAACCCCTCCTCTCCAACACCCTTCAATTTTTTTCCTATGATTGAGAGCCTCTTATGTTTTGTCTCCTTCTCTGATTTCATCTTGTTTTATTTTTTCTTCTCTTCCCCTATGATCCTCTGTTTTGTTTCTTAAATTCCACAGATGAGTGAGATCATATGATAATTGTCTTTCTCTGATTGACTTATTTCACTTAGCGTAATATCCTCTAGTTCCATCCACATCATTGCAAATGGCAAGATTTCATTTTTTTGATGGCTGAGTAATGTTCAATTGTACATATATACCATATCTTCTTCATACATTCACCTGTCAATGGACATCAGGGCTCTTTCCATAGTTCAGCTATTGTGGACATTGCTGCTATAAACATTGGTGTGCAGGTGCTCCTTTGGATCACTACATTTTGTATCTTTGGGGTAAATACCTAGTAGTGTAATTGCTGGGTTGTAGGGTAGCTCTATTTTCAACTTTTTGAGAAATCTCTATTTTCCAGAGTGGCTGCATCAGCTTGCATTCCCACCAACAGGGAAGGATTCCCCTTTTTCTGCATTTTCACCAATATCTACTGTTTCCTTAGTGGTTAATTTTAGCCATTCTGACCAGTGTGAGGTGGTATCTTATTGTGTTTTCAATTTGTATATCCCTGACGATGAGTGATGTTGAGCATTTTTTCATGTGTTTGTTGGCCATTTGTATGTCTTCTTTGGAGAAATGTCTTTTCATCTTCTGCCCATTTCTTGATTGGATTATTTGTTCTTTGGGTGTTGAGTTTGATAAGTTCTTTATAGATTTTGGATACTGGCACTTTATCTGATAAGACATTGCCGGTATCTTCTCGCATTCTGTCGGTTGCCTTTTGGATTTGTCGACTGTTTCTTTGCTGAGCAAAAAGATTTTTATGTTGATGAAGTTCCAATAGTTCATTTTTGCCTTTGTTTCCCTTACCTTTGGAGACATGTCTAGCAAGAAGTTGCTGTGTTCGGGGTCTTTTCTGGTTCCATACACATTTTAGTATTATTTGTTCCTGCTCTGTGAAAAATGTTGATTGAATTTTTATAGGGATTCCATTGAATGTATGGATTGCTCTAGGTAGCAATACATTTTAACAATATTTGTTCTTTCAGTCCATTAGCATGGAACGTTTTTCCATTTCTTTGTGTCTTCATCATTTCTTTCATGAGTGTTCTATAGTTTTCTGAGTACAGATCCTTTGCCTCATTGCTTAGGTTTATTTCTAGGTGTCTTATGGTTTTGGGTGCAATTGTAAATGGAATCGGCACCTTAATTTCTCTTTCTTCTGTCTCATTGTTGGTGTATAGAAATGCAACTCATTTCTGTGCATTGATTTTATATCCTGCCACTTTACTGAATTCCTGTATGAGTTCTAGCAATTTTGGGATTGAGTTTTTTGGGTTTTCCACATAAAGTATCATGTCATTTGCAAAGAGTAAGAGTTTGACTTCTTTGCCGATTCAGATGCCTTTTATAACTTTTTGTTGTCTGATTGCTGAGGTTAGGACTGGTGAGAGTGGGCATCCCTGCCGTTCTTGACCTTAGGGGAAAAGCTCTCAGGTTTTCCCCATTAAGAATGATATTTGCTGTGGTTTTTCATAGATGACATTTATGATATTGAGATAGGTACCCTCTATCCCAACACTGTGAAGGTTTTAATCAAGAAAGGATACTATACTTTGTCAAATGCCTTTTCTGCATCTATTGAAGGATCATATAATTTTTGTCTTTTCTTTTATTTATGTGGTGTATCACATTGATTGATTTGTGGATGTCGAGCCAATATTTCAGCATAGGAATAAATCCCACTTGGTCATGGTGAATAATCCTTTTAATGTACTGTTGGATCCTATTAGCTAGTACTTTGGTGAGAATTTTTGCATCTATGTTCATCAGGGATATTGGCCTGTAATTCTCCTTTTAGGTAGGGTCTTTGTCGGGTTTGGGGATCAAGGTAATGCTGGCCTCATAGAAAGAGTTGGGAAGTTTTCCTTCCATTTACATTTTTTGAAACAGCTTCAGAAGAACAGGTATTAATTCTTCTTTAAATGTTTGGTAGAATTCCTCTGGGAAGCCATATGGCCCTGGGCTCTTGTTTATTGGGAGATTTTTGATTACCTCTTCAATTTCCTTGGTGGTTATGGATCTGTTCATGCTTTCTATTTTTTCCTGGTTCACTTTGGTAGTTTATACATCTCTAGGAATGCATTCATTTCTCCCAGATTGCCTAATTTGTTGGCATATAGTTGCTCATAATATGTTCTTATAATTGATTCTATTTCTTCGGTGTTGGTGGTGATCTCTAATCTCCATTCATGATTTCATTTATTTGGGTATTTTCTCTTTTCTTCTTGATAAGTCTGGCCAAAGGTTTATCAATCTTATAAATTCTTTCAGTGTTTTTAAAGTTTTTTTATTATTATTTATTTCTCAGAGAGAGAGAGAGGGAGAGAGAAAGAGAGCACAAGCAGGAAGAGTGGCAGGCAGAAGGAGAAGCAAGGTCCATGCTGAGCAAGGAGCCCAAAGCAGGCCTCAAACACAGGACCTGGGGATCATGAACTGAGCCAAAGGCAGACACTCAACTGACTGAGCCACCCCAGCGTCCCTTATTAATTCTTTCAAAGAACCAGCTCCCAGTTTTGTTGATCTGTTCTACTGTTCTTCTGGTTTCTATTTCATTGATTTGTGCTCTAATCTTTATTAACTCTCTTCTCCTGCTGGGTTAAGGCTTTATTTGTTGTTCTTTGTCCAGCTTCTTTATGTGTAAGATTAGGTTGTGTATTTGAGACCTTCCTTCCCTTTCTTGGGAAAAGCTTGTATTGCTATATACTTCCCTCTTAGGACTACCTTTGCTGCATCCAAAAGTTTTAAACAGTTGTGCTTTCATTTTCATTTGTTTCCATGAATTTTTAAAATTCTTCTTTAATTTCTTGGTTGACCCATTCATTCTTTAGTAGGGTGCTCTTTAGTCTCCATGTATTTGAGTTCTTTCCAAATTTCCTCTTGTGATTGAGTTCAACTTTCAAAGCATTGTGGTCTGAAAATATTTAAGGAATGATCCCAATCTTTTGGTACCAGTTGAGGCTTGGTGACCCAAGTATGTGATCTGTTCTGGAGAATGTTCCATGTGCAATCAAGAAGAATGTGTATTCTGTTGCTTTAGGATGAAATGCTCTGAATAGATCTGTGAAGTCCCTCTGATTCAGTGTGTCATTCAAAGCCATTGTTTCTTTGTTGATCTTCTGCTTAAATGATCTGTCCATTCTGTGAGTGGAGTGTTAAAATCCCCTACTATTACTGTATTATTATCCATGTTTCTTTAATTTTGTTATTAATTGGCTTTTATAATTGGCTGCTCTCATGTTAGAGGCATAAATATTACAATTGTTAGATCTTGTTGGATAAACCCTTTAATTAGCGTTCTTCCTCATCTTTTATTACACTCTTTTGTTTAAAAGTCTAATTTGTCTGATATAAGGATTGCTCCAAAAGGTTTCTTTCTTTCTTTTTTTTGATGTCCATTAGCATAATAAATGGTTTTCCACCCCCTCACTTTCAATCTGGAGGTGTCCTTGGGTCTAAAATGAGTCTTTTGCAGACTACATATCAATAGGTCTTGCTTTTTTATCCTATCTGATACCCTGTGTCTTTTGATTGGGGCATTTAGCCCTTTTATATTTGGAGTAACTATTGAAAGATACGAATTTAGCGCCATTGTATTACCTATGAAGTCACTGTTTCTGTATATTGTCTCTGTTCCTTTCTGATCTATGTTGCTTTTTGGCTCTCTTCACTTAAAGGATCCTCTTTAATATTTCTTTCTGGGCTGGTTTAGTGATCAAAAATTCTTTTAGTTTCTGTTTGTCCAGGAAGCTTTTTATTGCTCTTATTTTGAATGACATCCTTGCTGGATAAAGTATTCTTGGCTGCATATATTTCTCATTTAGCACCCTGAATATGTCATACCAATCGTTTCTGGCCTGCCAAGTCTCTGTGCAGAGGTCTGCCAGCAGTTTAGTGTTTCTACCCTTGCAGATTATGGGCCTCTTGTCCTGAGCTGTTTTCAGGATTTTCTCTTTGTCTCTGAGATTTGCAAGTTTCTATTATATGTTGATGGGTTAACTTAATTTTTATTGATTTTGAGGGGGGTTCTCTGTGCCTCTTGGACTTAAATGCCTGCTTATTCCCTCAGATTAGGGAAGTTCTCCACTATAATTTGCTCCAATATACTTTATGCCTGCCCCCTTCCCCCGTCCTGCCTTTCCTCTTCTTCTGAGATCCCAATTATTCTAACATGGTTTTGCTTTGTGGTACCACTTACCTCTCAAATTCTTCCCTTATGATCCAGTAGCTGTTTATCTCTCTTTTTCTCAGCTTATTTATTCTCCATCATTTTTTCTTCTATATCATTAATTCTCTCTTCTGCCTCATTTGTCCTAGAAGTTAGAGCTTCTATTTTTTATTGCATCTCATTAATAGTCTTTTTGATTTTGACTTCATTAGATTTTAGTTCTTTTTTTTTCTTCCAGAAAGGATTTCTCTAGTGTATTCTGTGCTTTTTTCAAGCCCAGCTAGTATCTTTATAATCGTTATTCTGAACTCTAGTTCTGACATTTACCTATATCCATACTGATTAGGTCCCTTGAAGTCAGTTCTGCCTCTTATTCTCTTTTTTGAGGTGAGATTTTCTGTCTTGCTATTCTGTCCACAGAAGAATAGATGAACAAGAGAACAAAATACTAAAATGGCAACAACAACCACAGAGAAATATACATTAAACAAATCAAAAGAGACCTGAAACAAAACAAAACAAAATTAAGTTTAAGAAGAGAGAGAGAATATAATCAGACAGGTGAACATAATGGAGCAATACACTTTCCTGAGTGTATTTTTGTCTGTTTGTCAGAAGAAACTATATCCCAAAATTGTAAGGAAAGAAAAACTTATATATATACAAAAATACAACTAAATATAATGAAAGGATAGAATGTAACTGTAAAGATGAAAATTTAAAAAGACCAACAAAGAAGAAGAAGAAGAAGGGAATATGATCAGGTGATAAGAACAGAGCAAAATACTAGATTTTGGTTGTATTTTGGTCTGTTTGTTAGAAGAAACTGTATCCTAAAATTGTAAATAAAGAAAACCTTATATATATACAAAAATTAAGTAAAATACAATGAAAGGATAGAATGTAACTATAAAGATGAAAATTAAAGAAGAATTTTTTTTTAAAAAGTTGATAATAAGAAGCTGGTTGAAAAAGGAAAGAGAAAAAAAATAGAATTGAAAGACTTAAGAATCATGGGGGGAAAAAACATGAATTCTATATACTATTTTCCACTAGCACTGGAGTTTTGCAGTTCTCAATGATCGGTAAACTTGGGCTTTGCTAGATGTTCTTGATGATATTCTGGGGGAGAGGCCTGTTGTGTTGATTCTCAAGTGTATTTTCCCCAGGCGGAATTGCACTGCTCTTGCCAGGGCCAGGCTAAGTCACCTGCTCCAGTTTGCTCTATGTGGCTTTTGCTCCCTGAAGGCTTTCCATACCACTTTAGAGGATGAGAATGAAAATGGTGGCCTCCAACTCTCCAACCCGGGAGCAAAGAGCTCAGGGCTCCACTCCTCTGTGTGCCTTAAGGGAAAGACAGTCAATCACTCCTGTCTCCCTGGTCTCCATCTGATCTCTGTGCTCACCCAGCCTGTGACTGAGCAGTTTTCTCTCAGGCACACAACCCTGATTTAGAGTTTCCAAATCTTGCAAACTCCTGCTATGTGCATCCGTTCTGCTTCTCCGGGAGGTGACGGGTCTCCTGGCAGTTCTGCTTCTTGCTGGGCCCCTGCTCAGAAAGCCATCACCTGACCATGCCTTGGGTCACGGTATATGGCAACCCAGAGCTGAGAGCCCTCTCCTGGGCTCACTGATTGCAGCCAGCTTCCCCACTCTGATGCCTGGGAACTCTGGGGCACTCAGGCACCCCTGGTCTTCACTGTCCCACCTAGGATTCTGTCCCAATTTGCCACCTGAACGTCTTTCAAGCCCAGAAGCCCCTCACTGGAGCAGACTTTTAAAAGTTCGATTTTATTCTCGGCTGCTGTATCACTTTCCGGTGCCAGCTTACTGAGGCTTCCTCCCCCAGCAGTCTATCATTCCATTTATTGCCTCGGATTCTCTTCTCTGCACCTCCTACTTTGCAGAAAATTGTCGTTTTTCCATGTGTAGAGTTGTAGCTATTCTTTTCTTAGATCTCCGGTTGAGTTCACAGGTGTTCAGAATGATTTGATAGCTATCTAGCTGAATTCCTGGGACCAGACAAAACTAAGTTCTCCTACTCCTCTGCCATCTTGGACTATCTCTAGGAACTCGAAGTTTATCTCTTTAATGTCTTTCTCCCCCAACAGAGCTGTAGAAATGATCATGAAAGGCCACATATCTTTATGGCTTACTGCACTATTTCCCAACATCTAGCAGACTGACTAACACCATATTCAGTGACTATAAGTTCAAAGTGTAAATATCTTCTAGGAATACAAAGAATAAATCTAGACTTTCCAAAATACACCAGCCTTTAAAATATTACAAGACAAGCATAATGCATCCTAAATATTATGAATCTTTAAATTTGTATTATGAAAATTTGAGTCCTTTTTCATTATAGTAACCACTCTTGGAAATGCTAGATTCTTTACTGCTACTCAAAAAGCTGCACATAACTTAAAAAAAAAAAAAAAACAAAAACCTCTAGAGTCTGACCAGTCAGGTTAAATTCTTTGAGCTTCAATTTAAGAATCTTTAAAATGGAGGAACTATTACTTTGAAAGGTTATTGTAAATATCATCATCTCTTACAATACTGGGTACATAGAAACTGCTCAAAAATAATAGTCTGTGTTATTTTTAGCATATAGATTTTATTAAAAGCACCTTTATAATATATTCCCTTAGTTAATTATCAATCGATCTTCTGCAAGAACTATGGCATAGTAGCTTGATCACACATAAATTATTTACAAACAAACAAGAGATTTATAAATAAATCCCATATATGGGAAAATTCTTTACTAGAAAAATTGGGGTTTTGTTTTTTAGTTTGGTAACACATCTGTATATCGTACAATTTACTTAGTCTGGATAGTGAATTTAGATGCAATGTAAGAACTTCTGCTAAAAATTAATATATTTTCCCTTAAAATAAATTATGAAATGGATTAATAAGTAATTGTAGTATATTTAAACCTGTGCTTCTTAGTATCTTAGTTATCTTATTCCAAACTCTTTCTAGAAAATAAAAATATGATGAATAATATGCCTTTTCAAATAGCCCTGGAGTATTTCCTTAATGGAAGCATGAGAGTTGTTTTGGTTTTCCTGTGTCAGACTCTAGCATAATAATCAACATGTTTATGTATCTCTAGAACAATGATCTGAAAACTCAACTCATATGAGGATGTGAGCAAACCATATATCATATTGTTGGTATGTTTTCTGTATATGCAGGAGAGCAACATGGTCAGAAGAAATTTTTTTTTTAGGATCAAAATCAAACAGTCCAATTCTATATCCTTTGTTTAGCAGTAAAAATAAGAAATATAAAAAGCTTATGAATGCTTGTAGTGAGATAATATATGCCCGTATTACTTCTGAAGGAGTAAAGCAGATATTCTATGGTTATTTCATTTCCATGGTCATTAATACGTGAAGCATGTGTGGTTTCTGGTGCTCCTGTTGGGAGTAAAAGTAGTTGGAGGGCTTCCAAAGGAGGGGCTGTAAGAGCTATCCGGGAAGGCCACAATGTGCAGGGACTGCTTTCAGAGTCATGAAATTCTGGGTTTATTCTGACCTCTGCCAACTAACAAGCTGAGTGACACTGGAAAGTTACTTATCTCTCTGACTCATGAGGAGTAGACAGAATAACGGTTTCCCAAAGATACCCATCTTCCAATCCCTAGAATCTTCTCTGGCAAAGTGTCTTTGAAGATATAATAAGATTAAGAATTTTGAGAAAGGGACATTATCCTAGATTATCTGGATGGGCCAATGTAATCAAAAAGCCAATGCAGAAAGAGGTGAGAAAATCAAGGGGAGAAAAAAGAGCTGGGACAACTGAAAGCAGAGGCTGAAATAATTCACTTTGAAGGTGGAGGAAGGGGGCAGGGAATGTAGCTGGCCTTTAGAAGCTGGAAAAGACAAGAGAACAGATTGTTCCATGAAGACTCCAGAGGAATACAGCCCTGCCAACACCTTTGTTTGTTTCTTTTTAAGACTTCTAACTTCCAGAACTGTAAGAAATAATTTTGCATTTTTTCCCAAGGCCCTAAGTATGTGGTAATTTGTTAAAGAAGTAATAGGGAAATAATACATCATACTTAATATTACTTACTTAATGTAATATTTAATGCATTGCAAGTGCTCGATAAATGTTGTGTATGATAATGGGGATTATTTTTTAAAGGATGATATGCAAATATGGGATCCAATGGAATGCAGCCCACTGGCATTAGATAGAAGTGCAGAGGGACCATTGGAAAGAGAAAAATGTTTTCAATTGGGACTTCTTCAGAGGATTCAAGCAATAGGAAGTGTAAAAAGATATAAAAACAATCTGCAGAGTATTTAAGCAAATACTGAGTGAAAATCAGTTTTGCAGAACCGATGAACAGAGCAGAGTTTATATTGAATATTTTAAAGGGGAAGTGAATTATTTTTTTTTTTC
>NC_048219.1:125724378-125776668 GCF_002007445.2 Ailuropoda melanoleuca | reverse complement strand
AGCATATAGATTTTATTAAAAGCACCTTTATAATATATTCCCTTAGTTAATTATCAATCGATCTTCTGCAAGAACTATGGCATAGTAGCTTGATCACACATAAATTATTTACAAACAAACAAGAGATTTATAAATAAATCCCATATATGGGAAAATTCTTTGCTAGAAAAATTGGGGTTTTGTTTGTTAGTTTGGTAACACATCTGTATATCGTACAATTTACTTAGTCTGGATAGTGAATTTAGATGCAATGTAAGAACTTCTGCTAAAAATTAATATATTTTCCCTTAAAATAAATTATGAAATGGATTAATAAGTAATTGTAGTATATTTAAACCTGTGCTTCTTAGTATCTTAGTTATCTTATTCCAAACTCTTTCTAGAAAATAAAAATATGATGAATAATATGCCTTTTCAAATAGCCCTGGAGTATTTCCTTAATGGAAGCATGAGAGTTGTTTTGGTTTTCCTGTGTCAGACTGTAGCATAATAATCAACATGTTTATGTATCTCTAGAACAATGATCTGAAAACTCAACTCATATGAGGATGTGAGCAAACCATATATCATATTGTTGGTATGTTTTCTGTATATGCAGGAGAGCAACATGGTCAGAAGAAATTTTTTTTTTAGGATCAAAATCAAACAGTCCAATTCTATATCCTTTGTTTAGCAGTAAAAATAAGAAATATAAAAAGCTTATGAATGCTTGTAGTGAGATAATATATGCCCGTATTACTTCTGAAGGAGTAAAGCAGATATTCTATGGTTATTTCATTTCCATGGTCATTAATACGTGAAGCATGTGTGGTTTCTGGTGCTCCTGTTGGGAGTAAAAGTAGTTGGAGGGCTTCCAAAGGAGGGGCTGTAAGAGCTATCCGGGAAGGCCACAATGTGCAGGGACTGCTTTCAGAGTCATGAAATTCTGGGTTTATTCTGACCTCTGCCAACTAACAAGCTGAGTGACACTGGAAAGTTACTTATCTCTCTGACTCATGAGGAGTAGACAGAATAACGGTTTCCCAAAGATACCCATCTTCCAATCCCTAGAATCTTCTCTGGCAAAGTGTCTTTGAAGATATAATAAGATTAAGAATTTTGAGAAAGGGACATTATCCTAGATTATCTGGATGGGCCAATGTAATCAAAAAGCCAATGCAGAAAGAGGTGAGAAAATCAAGGGGAGAAAAAAGAGCTGGGACAACTGAAAGCAGAGGCTGAAATAATTCACTTTGAAGGTGGAGGAAGGGGGCAGGGAATGTAGCTGGCCTTTAGAAGCTGGAAAAGACAAGAGAACAGATTGTTCCATGAAGACTCCAGAGGAATACAGCCCTGCCAACACCTTTGTTTGTTTCTTTTTAAGACTTCTAACTTCCAGAACTGTAAGAAATAATTTTGCATTTTTTTCCAAGGCCCTAAGTATGTGGTAATTTGTTAAAGAAGTAATAGGGAAATAATACATCATACTTAATATTACTTACTTAATGTAATATTTAATGCATTGCAAGTGCTCGATAAATGTTGTGTATGATAATGGGGATTATTTTTTAAAGGATGATATGCAAATATGGGATCCAATGGAATGCAGCCCACTGGCATTAGATAGAAGTGCAGAGGGACCATTGGAAAGAGAAAAATGTTTTCAATTGGGACTTCTTCAGAGGATTCAAGCAATAGGAAGTGTAAAAAGATATAAAAACAATCTGCAGAGTATTTAAGCAAATACTGAGTGAAAATCAGTTTTGCAGAACCGATGAACAGAGCAGAGTTTATATTGAATATTTTAAAGGGGAAGTGAATTATTTTTTTTTTCCTGAAAAGTACCAACCGGAATTAATGATGACAATTTGAATGTGATTTTATAGATTTTGAAGTTTTCACACAGGTTCTAAAATTATGATGCTCTCTTGACAAAAATAGATCTGCTGCATTGCCTTAAAATAACAGTATGTGATAAAATTAGAGACAAATTGTACATACAAAATCCATTTTATCTTGAAAGAAAAGGGAAATTTGCAAGTGCATAAACTGACAGCTTATTGCTGTGTAAGTATGGAAATAGATTAAGTTAAAATAGATTTCTCTTCTCACCATATTAGATTTTCCATGTTTCCATAACATCAAATAACTGGGTTAATGTAAAATAACGTAATGTAAAATATCAGAATCGGTAGGCATTTTTCCATACCTAAGTTTTACAACTGAACTTCTTTTTGTGTCTACTGAGATTTGGTCCTAAATCTACAATTTCTTATAGGTTATTTCTTAATGTTTATCTTACTATTTGATCAGACTTATTATGCCAAATATTGAATTAATCATTCTCACATACCAATATTCCTGTCAAAGTTTCCATTATCCAAATTAATAGAAAAACTTAGTTATCCAAACTAATAAAAAAATCAGGTAAAAATATCCTATTCTTAGTTTTATCTTTCTTTTTGTCTCACCATACTTGCATGTCACATTCTATTGATTCCTTTATTTGCCATAACTCTGTACCTCTTCCTCTGTAGGCCACCTGTTAACATCCCAGTTTTAACTCATGTCATCTCAAAATTAGTATGCTAGAAAATTCATATAACCTGTTGTAAATTCCTTTAGCTGCCAAATTCCAAAGTGATTTTCTTCCAAGCCATCACATACACTTCTGCCTTAATTGTTATTTGCATCATATATCCCATGACTAAAAAAATTCTCTGAAGTACTCCATAGCTCAAAAAAATTAATTTACCACTGACTATAATGTCTGGTGTATTACCATCCCATTGTACTTGAATGCAAGATCATTTCAGGGATCAACACTGAACATTTGTCTCTAGCACCTTTTCACCTGAGCCTCAGTTATTATTTTTTTTCTCTTATTCTTCATGGACATCGTGAAGACCATTTCTGGGTAATTATAGTGTAAGTGCTGATAATGAGGAGCTTACCTGATAAGATTGTATTATAAGAGATCTTCTGGGGGTATATGTTAATACTGGTTTATTTGTAAGTAACTTCAAATTTACAGGAAAAACTAGCAAGAATCTTGCAAAGAACTCCTGGATCCCTTTAACAGATTAGTCCAGTCATTGATATTTTGTCACATCTGGTTTATCATTCTCCTATTACTATGATTAATCCATTTAAGATTATATTACAGCAGTATTCTCCTTGGCTCCTGAATATTTCAATGTGTTTTCCCTCAAATTAAGGACTTTCACTCACATAATCATTGTACAGTTATTCAAATTCTGTCTATTATCCTAATAATATTTTACAGCAATTTTTTCTCATGCAGCATCCAACCCCGGGTTAGGCATTGCATTTAGTTTTTATCTATCTTTAGTCACCTTTAACTGGAATGAGTCATCAAATTTTATGTGTTTCTTGACATTGACATTTGTTTAAGAAAGAATCAGGTATTTTATAAAATATCTCTGTGGTGGACTGAATAATGGTCTCTTAAGGATGTCCACCTGCAAATTCCTGAAATTCGTGATTATGATATCTTTCATAGCAAAAGGGACTTGGCAGATATGATTAATTTGAACATCCCAAGATGGAAGGATTATCCTGTATAATCCAGGCGGAGAGTACAGTAACCATAAGGGTACTTATAAAAAGGTTAAAATCAGAGAAGGATATTTGCCAATAGAATAGAAATGAATGAGAAAAAGAGAGCGGGGAGAAAAAAGGGAGAAGAGAGAAGGAGGAGAGGAGGACGGAGGAAGGAGAGAGAGAAATTTGAAGATGCTACATCACTGGCTTTGGAGATAGAAGAATGGGCGATAAGTCAAGAAATACAGGCAGCCTCTAGAAGCTGGAAAAGGCAAGAAAGCAGATTTTCCTCTATAGGCTTCTGAAGGAGCACAGCTTGGCTTGTACCTTGATCTTAGCTCCATAAACCCATTTCAGACTTTTGATCTCTAAAAGCACAAGACAAGGAACTCATGTTGTTTTGAATTACTATGTGTGCAGTCATTGTTATATCAACAACAAGAAGCGATTGCAATCTGCAGTTTGTATTTGTCTGGTGTTTTCTTGTGACTGGATTCAGGTTGTGCCTTTTGGAGAGGAATACCACAAAAGTGATGTGTCATGACTACACCACATCAGGTGAGACATGGTAAGCAAGTTTGTTCCAATGCTGATGGTGTGAACTTTGACCATTTGGATAACTGGTGCCCTATAAACTTATGATTTTCTCATCATAAACTTACTATTTTTCTCATTATAATTAATAACTGATTTATGGAAAGATACTTTATGACTACATACATATGCTATTCCTCATCAAAATTTTGCTTTTTAGTTTTTCCTGAAATAGTTAATACTATGATGATTGCCTAATGGTAATGGTTTGGTTCTATATTTACTCATACATTTTTTTAGCTGGCATTCTAATTTGAAGGAAAAACAGAGGAATTACCCAGAACAAATGAAATTAGTTATTTATTAGAAATGGGTAGAGTATGATGGAAGGGACAGAAGAGAGACCAATATATAAATATATCTACTTATCTATTTCATAAATTAAGTATATTCATTGCATGAAGATATCAGTCCATACTGCAAGTAAATATATTAATTAATTAAAATAAATTTTAATTCAGATGCTTATTTTCTTATTTTCCTCTGTTTTATACAAATATATTTTGCACTTTGCTTTTTTATTTTTGCTAAAAATACGTCCTGAAAATTGCTCCATATCAGTTTGTAGACTTCTCTTTCAATCTTTTACACAATTGCATAGTATTTTCTGTGCATATGACCATTATTGAATCAAACTATTAATTTTTTAAGTTAATTCAAAAATTTCTATTAATAATTACTGCTACAAGGAATGATAAGACTATATATAGATATACTGGATTAATATATATATAGTGGACTAATTGTAGGGTAAATTCCTAGAAGTGATGTTTTCAAATTGTTCTTCGCAAGTGTTCCATTTTATGTTCTCACTGCAGGGCAAAAAATGTGCTGCTTCTCTTAGCCTTATTAGCAGAATTTGCTGTCAGACTTGAAATTTTTGCCAACTTAATGTAGACCTAGTATCTTCTTGTTTTGTTCTGCATTTCTCTTATATGTGTGAAGTTAGATATCTTTACACATGTTCAAGATCCCATTATTAGGTTTTATTTTCAACAATGTCTCATCATTTCTTTTGCCCATTTTCAATCAGATTCCTTTTTTCCACTGCGATTTTAAGCTTTCTTCATATATTAAGAATATTAGTTCTTTAAAAACGGATACTAGTTCTTTATTAGTGATGTATATGGTGTATATTTCCACCTAGCTCATCATTTGTCTTTTGATGTTTCTCACAGTGTTCATTGGTATTTGAAGAGGATTTAATATTATTTATTTAAATTTATTAGTCTTGTGTTGTCTTATCTTGATATTAAATTGTTATTAGAAATGCCCCCATACCTAATTGTAGAAGGATTTGTCCATGTAATTTAGTGCATTTTAAAAACTATCTTTCATGTAATTTATGATCCAGTAGGAGTTTTTTTTTATTTGTGATGTAATGAATGGAACCATACTTATAGTACATTTTAAGATCTCCATAGTTTTACTTTTTCATTGTAGAAAATGCATTTTAATAGAAGGATATTGGATATAATNATTTGTGATGTAATGAATGGAACCATACTTATAGTATATTTTAAGATCTCCATAGTTTTACTTTTTCATTGTAGAAAATGCATTTTAATAGAAGGATATTGGATATAATAAAACATTCAATATTTAAAGATTCATGTTTAACTTCTCCCATCTCCTGCAAGTAAAACCATCTTTCCTCTTTATTTAGAGCTTTATTGCATTCTTACATGTTTATTACCATATATCCCTTCTTATGGGCAAGTATCAGACCATTTTTTTTCTGCCTTTGTTTCTTCAAGTTAATCTCTTCTCCTGGAATGAGACATCTCTCCTTCTTTCCATCTATTCAAATATTACTATACCTGAAAGACAAACCTACAGTTATATCTTCACTTTGAATACATCTTAGTAGTAAACATTCACTGTACTTTGTACTATCTGGTCACTTCTGGCACTTTTATACAACATAATAATTATTTATAATGTATTTGCTGGTACTAGTGCTTATTATAAACAGTACACAATAATCTTTTTTTTTAACAAGAACAGAAAAAGACTTTTGAAAACAGGATCGCATGATAAACACCCTTTATAACTCCTTAGCACTGCAACTGTAAAAGATTGTGTACATAATTGGTATTGAACACATATTTCTTTAGGCAAGTTTACACTAGATAGGTTCCTTTTGCCTTTTTTCTAGAATTAGCTGAGAGTGAGAAAAACAAAATGTACTCAAAATAATAAGCAAATATGCAGCTAACGAATATTTCAATTTTCCAGTAACATATTGGCATATATGTTTATTTACAAAAAAATAGATTAGTGATATTAACTTCATAAATCATTATAAACTCATCAAAGCAAGCACAACAGACAACGTGTGTAAAATAGGTGTAAATGTCATCTAAAAACCAAATGATATTTAATATTTGAATAACTGAGAAACTTTTTCTTATTTTACTGTAAGAGAATGAAAAAAATCTTAAGTCTTAACTTCAAAAATGGGACTGCCATGGGTGATCAAACAAACATATTAGGTAGCCACGAAATCCAATTCAACTGGAGATTTAAACAAGGCAGTTAAGTACATGAGATGTTGTACATAGTTCTTTTGTTTCCAATTAGTATGTTAAAAATGTGGATTCTAAATTAATTATGATTAATAATTCTTTGGGAAAAGAACATTAATCAGCATATTGCATTTAAGGAGACTACCATATAGACTATATTTAATATATATTAAACATATACAATATTTATTGTTTTATAAATAATTTAAATATACTTTCTCTTTTTTTTAAAGGTTAAATATGCTTTTTATACTTGAATCTGAAAAGAGGTAAATCAGAGACAGAATTCTAAGAAAGAGTCATTTCATTTTCTCTTTTTCATCTTCTCCTTCTCCTTGTCTTTTCCTTTTGCTTCTTTTTGGAATATGTTGATTATATATTGAAAATTCCAAATCATTACACAATCTACGCAAAAGAACATTTCAATTTAGTAAGGGTCAGATCTTTGCGTTTATGTTGGATTTTCTCATAAAAGCTCAAAGCCCTGTCAGACATCTCATTTTCCATAGAACATACTAAAAAATTTCAAAAATGCTCTCAAACTCTAATCTTCCACTTTTCGTGGGTGATATGCTATCTTGGAATAGAAGGAAAGTCCTCCATTTCAAATTGATGACTTAAATCAGAACATTTGAGTTTTCTTCTTTTAAAATTCTCATTGAAATGCCACAGTGTATGAGATTTTTCTGCAAAAAAAGGGATTGGATAAAGAGAAATACCAACATGATTTTGGATGATGAGTTCAATGAAAAAGTTCACTTGAGCATAATTTGAACAGAACCTTCTGAAAGAATAAAAAAAAAAAATTCAAGTTAGAACGCCAGGTGTTGAAAGTGAAGGCTAGCCATGACAGATTCAGGAAGATGTTTAGGCACGTATCAACTTCAAGAAGCACATATAGATTGTTGAATAAATGTCAGCATGAGAAGGGGTGCTGCCATGTATTATCATGGAACCCCTGTAGATACACAGAGATTATTGTGAGGGGAGTTAATGTCAGGACAGGCTCTCAAACAAGACCCAATATGCCAGTGTTAAAAAAAATGAAAACAAAAAAAAAAAACCAGACACCAAATGGAATCATTTGTGCTAAACCCTACATCAGCAAACCAAGATTTAATATCTAAACTCTGTATTTTCAGCCTTTCCCAGGAGTATAATCTTAAACCAATCAATCTGGAATTTCCTGGTCAGCAGTAGACGGTTATTCTGCCTGAGAGAGCCCCTTCTGTCTTCTAATAAAAGATGATTTGATCAGCTCTTTCCTTGTCTCTGCCTCCATCTGCCTATAAAAGTTTCCCATTCTGTGCTTTTTGAAGCTCCTTTCAAAAAGGATTTATGAATTGTTGAATAAAGCCAATTAGATCGTCAAATTTACTCAGCTGAATTTTGCTGTTTAACTCCATGTAGAGAAGAGAGTGTTGCCCCAAGCTGATACCTAACTGTCACAATTAATCTCCATGGTGGTGACTTTTCCTTCCATCCCACACTCTTCTCTGCAGAACTCTCTCTCCTTGTTTTCTGTGAAAAACGTTCTCAGTTAACAACACAACAATGCAAATAATATAATCCTTTCTCTTCCTTCTTTGTCTAAGACTAAGTGTTTAAACTGCACCCATAAAAAATCTAATAGGACAATCTTAATCATAATAAGAAGCAAACACATACTTTCCTGAAAGAATAAGCAAAGTGAAAAATATCAAGTATATATAAATATTCTAAAGAAGGAAGTTTACAAAAAATGCATAAATAAGTGTTCACCTCTTAGAGAAACACTCTGATAAGCAGGAGAAATGTTTTCAAAATACTCTTTTTATAATCTTAACAAGGTTTAAGATGTCAATAAATTTATTAAAATTCTGAGAGAAAATATTAATTTTTTGAAAATTATCATTTTTCTAAAAAATCACCTAGCAGGAAGTAGTAAATAGCAGAGAAGAGTAAAATTGAATCAGTGAAGAAAAAAACCCAGCTTGAAGAGCCCTGTAAAACCTAAAAGACAAAGGCCAGTAAGATTTTGTCACAAACAAATGAGAGCAAGGAATGTGGAGGTAATTCATCACTGATCCTACATATTCATAATACAAATGCAGAAGAAAAAGGGACCTAGAAAAGAAATTCAACCATCGAAAGAAAAGTAAAGACAGATCTAGGTTCTTACATCAGTAGGGTCTATGAGGTATTAAGAAAAGCCTTTGCTACTTTGAGTCAAAATTGTCTTCCTGCTTTAAAGAAAACCAAAACAAATAGGAAGTCCAGGATAATACTGAAATACTGATTTATATTCTTTTTCATGCATTTTTTCTCTTTTTTTCACAGTGGCTTCTTCATTGCCTCAGGCTGGACTAAAGCAGAAATTGGGGGAAAAAAAAACAAAAGAAAATTAACAAAACACCACAAATAAGAAAAACATAAATAATCCTTGCTTTGTTTTTTAAAAACATAATTGATTGAGGAAAAACATAATTGATTGTGTTCAGGGATTCTATAGGAGAAAATAAGAGACGAAGTGCTTAGGAGGGGGAATGAGAAAGTGGAAGCATTAGAGAGAGTAGTGGGAGGTATGAGATATATGTAGTTACTACTTAATATAGCTGATAAGGGGTTAATATCTAAAATACATAAGGAACTCCTATAACTCAATAGTAAAAAATCAAATAACTTGATTAAAAAATAGGCAAAGAGGGGCACCTAGGTGGTTTAGTTGGTTAAGTGTCTGCCTTTGGCTCAGGTCATGATCCCAGGGTCCTGGGATCGAGCCCCATGATGGACTCCCCACTTAGCGGTGAGTCTGCTTCTCCTTCTCCCTCTGCCTCTTTCCCCGGTTTGTGCTCTCACTCTGTCTTGAATAAATAAATAAAATCTTTTTTTTTTTAAATGGGCAAAGAACTTGAAATGATACTCAAATGGACCACAGGTATGTGAAAAGATGCTCAACATTACTAATCATCAGGGAAATACAGATCAAAACCCCAATGTGTAAAACCTCACACCTGTCAGAATAGCTATTATCAAAAACAAACAAACAACAAAGGATAACACATGTTGGCAAGAATGTAGGGAAATTGGAACAGTCATATATGTTGGTGAGAGTATTAGATAGTGCAGGCACTGTGGAAAACAGGATGGAGGTTCCTCCAAAAATTAAAAATAGAACTACCATATAATCCAGCAATTCTACTTCTGGGTATTTATCTGAAAAAATTGATATCAGAATCTTGAAGAAATATTTGTACTCCCACATTCATTGCAGGATTATTCACAATAGTCAAGATATGAAAGCAATCTAAAGTTCCACTGACTGATGAATGGATTAAATGTGGCATTTATGTACAGTGGAATATTATTCAGCTCTAAAAAGCAGGAATGCCTGCCATATGCAAAAAACATGAATAAAGGTGGAAGACATTATAAGTGAAATAAGTCACAAAAGGACAAATATTAAATGATTCACTATACGAGGTATCTAAAAACTTTCAAACTCATAGAAACAAAGAGTAGAGTGATGGTTGTTAGGGCCTGGGGATAAAGAGAAATGGGGAGTTGCCCAGCAGGTTAATCTTCAGTTGTGCAAGTTAAAGAAACTTTGGAGATCTGTTAGACTATGAGCCTATAGGTAATAATTCAGTACTGTATACTTAAAAATTATTGAGGGTAGATCCATGTTAGGTATTCTAATAAAAACAACAAAAAACAAACAAAAAATCAAAAGAGGAAGGAAGATATTTTCGGAGGCGAGAGATATGTTGCGGATAGTTTTAGGGGTGTTTGCCTTTCTCCAAAGTCATCAAATTGTATGCATTGAAAAATCGTATGCAGTTTTTGTGTTTATCAATTACATGTTAACAAAGCTGTTTAAAAGTAAATTAAGTTAAATTAATATAAGAGGCAAATTAGAAGTCTACATTAGCATGAACAGCGGGGATGGAATTCAAATGAGAAGCCCATTTATTAACTCTCAAATTTAGAAACAAAGAATAAGTAAGGTATGAGGATATTTACGTACACAATTGAAATTTTAAAACCAAAACCAAACTAACCTATCTTCTTTTAAACCAAAAGCTTGCTATAAATTATTATAAACTGTAAATACATTTAATCAAGGTCAATGTTTTCTTCTTGATTTCAGTCTTATCAGTTAATAACAGGCAAGTTATTTTCTTACTTTTTTGATTCAGACACAAATGCAACCCCTGGACGCATTTCTTTCTATGTTTCTTTCTAGGCCCACAAAGTTTAACCTCACAACTGTTCCCTGTTCTTTTAAGTCTCTTTTGTTAAGTGATGAGTCAAACATTTCTCAATACCCTGTCATTCTAATTCTTATACCCTTTTCCTAACACTAACACATGTTTAACTTGTCTGACTAGCTCAAGGCCCTTAACAACCGTCCACCTGACCAAGGGTTCTTCACTGGCATTTTATAAAAGGTTCTCTGCTCTAAATCTAGACCTTGTAACATTGCCTCCGGGGATTTTTCCAGCCCTCATTTTCCTTAGAACTTATTTTCAGTTGCTAGTTTCTAAACTTGTTTTTACTCCTTTGGGCTTAATTATTTTTGGTATGCTCCTTTATTTTCTAGCCAACTTCTGTCTCCACAGTACAGCACACAGCCCAGATCCATCCTCCTCCACACCCCTACTCATCCTCACTCAGAAAGGATACCAGATAAATTGCACACTTAGCAGAAAGAACATTCAAAGTACTGATCCAGGCATCTAGCTAAAAATGCAGACATAAGTCTCTCCAGACAGAGGGATATATTTTAATGTAAATAGTTTCTGGAGGAAGACTTGATGACAAGTTAGTCTTTCAATGTTTAATCATTTTGTGAATAAACCACTGTATCTGGATTCAGATTGTATTGTCTCTTTATTTTTTCTTCCACAGACACAGACATGAAGCAGGAATAAAACTCTAGATTACAATGATCCTTTTAGAAGTTTAAAGGATATGTATTTTAACATTGTCAAATAATGTCATCAAAGCTTAATCTTAATAATTCAACATATATTGTTTTTAGTATCAAGTAGGCATTCTTCCAGTTTTTGAAAAAAATATGTATGATTTTTGCCACAGTCTAGAAAGTACATGTTATTATCCTACATATGATACTTAGAACAGTTGAGGCTCTTTCTCAGATGGTTATTTATATATTTTTAGAAGCACTTGTCAGATGAAGGATTTCAAACTTGGTCTCTATGACTCTAAAAACATCTTTAACTATTTACTATGTTTACCATTCTTACTTGAAGAAAGACTCCAACCTTGGATCTATTTAAAAAAAAAAGAATTTTGTTGAATAGGCAAATATTTATTATATGAAGTGACAAGAAGCTGTCTAATTAGGGTTGGTTTACATTTTGAGAAGTTTTTGATACAGGATAAGTATCACATTACCTTAATTCTAAGAATATATTGATTTTCTAATGTATTGTGATCTTTTTTTTTTTTAAAGATTTTATTTATTTATACGACAGAGATAGAGACAGCCAGCGAGAGAGGGAACACAAGCAGGGGGAGTGGGAGAGGAAGAAGCAGGCTCATAGCAGAAGAGCCTGATGTGGGGCTCGATCCCGTAACGCCGGGATCACGCCCTGAGCCGAAGGCAGACGCTTAACCGCTGTGCCACCCAGGCACCCCTAATGTATTGTGATCTTAACATGTCTTTCAGGAAAAGAAAGTCTATAACATTAAATATATTCTTCATTGTTTAGCTACAACTCTGTTTCAAAAATGTTAAATTAGCAGCAACATAATACTGTACATAATAAAATAAAAGTAATAGGGTAATGATCAAGCTTGTAATAGGTTTCTAAAGTCTAGATCCAGACAAAGACTCTCCCCCTGACCACACTTTAATTAGGCTCCTCTGAACTCTCTTCTCAACTAGCCCCTGACCTTGACTCCTGTCCTTGCTGAGCCTACATAACCCAGTTGCAGAAAGAATTCTGCTAAGTCCGTTTGGGGACAATCTTCCACCTTATTGTCTGATCACCCTTGATAGGTCTGATCAAACACTTCATCCCTCAGCCTTGCTATCTTACACCTGGCGTTTCTTGAGCAAGGATACCCCTATTCTTCAGGTGTCCTCTTAGTCATTTTCTACCCACCAACCCTTTCATCTTGTCCTTTGGCTATAGATCCCTACTTTCCCTTGTTGTATTTAGAGTTGAGCCTAGTTCCATACTGAGGTCTATTTCCCCCTATTTCAGTAGTTCCTGAATAAAATTTGTTTTGCAGCTCTAACAACTGTCTGGCTCCGGTCCCCTTTTACAACGTTTTCTTCAACTTAAATGCTAAATATCCTACCATACTGTGTAAAATATTTTCGGCACATAAATTTGAGTCGATAGCAGATCCCATCTAAAACTGTTGGATAAAAGGATAAGTGACTTTCTTCCGTCTAAGGTAGAGAAATTCGTACTAAATTAGTTTTCCAAACACAAACAGGTACAAAACTGGGACAAAATATAAGAGACAATGGTTTTCAAGCAGTGAAGAATAAACAGGGCTGGGCTATGAACCCTGATAGAGAAGTCTGAGAGAGAATCAGTGGATCAATGAACTCTCCACTTGAAGACAATTTGGGGACAACACCACAGAGGACTGGAGATAAAGGAGAACAACATTGTCCTGCCGAACTGAAGCAGCTAAAATCAGAATTAAGGAAAGGTCAGGTGTCTGGGATGTCGAAGGAGAGCAGGGAGCTGCACAGAGTTGGGGCCCCAGTGTCTGTTTGGAATTACTCATGAATCTGTATTTGGGGCCAGAGTGGTACGTGCCCAGGATGGCACCATAGGATTACCTGCCGCTATGCATGGAGAGTGAAATAGAGATGCCAGGTGTAGAGCAGTGTGGAGGGAAGAGAAATACTGGGGAAAATTGTGATTCTGGCCCAGCCAGAATAGACATATCTCATTAATGTCTAATAATAATTATGGCTTCTAACTGGGATCCCAGAAAGTAAATGTCTTAGGAATGAGCACCTGCCCCAAAATATCACATTCAGCCCTAACAAAACGTGAAGGCAAGCTTTGATAAGATTTCTGGACAGGAGAGTGTGTGAAGGTTGAGTGCTTTCAACCTTTGATTTTTCACAGATGAGCACTAACAAAGCTTAAAACCAATCCTTCACAAGATTTCATGGTGATAATTCAGTAATTGAACTTCCCAACAAAATACAAATTAAAACTTCTCAGTGAAGGATAACAGAATCCAAAGCATCTATGACATATTATTCACAATGTCTAATATCCTATCAAAAACTATTAGAAATGCACACA
Source organism: Ailuropoda melanoleuca (assembly GCF_002007445.2). NCBI lineage: Eukaryota > Metazoa > Chordata > Mammalia > Carnivora > Ursidae > Ailuropoda > Ailuropoda melanoleuca. The sequence continues at coordinate 125,762,717 of NC_048219.1, read as the reverse complement.
CACACACACAGAAAAGAAAGGGAACTGCGATCCATGAAAATTTTTTTAAAAATTGGTCAATAAATAATTGTGAAAGCAAGACGATCCAGATGTTAGATGTAAAAGACAAAGACTTTAATAGAATTCTATTAAGGTCTGTAGGTTAGTCGACAGTTTTGAACCAATGTTAATTTCATGATTTTGATAATTATACTATGTCTATGTAAGATATTAACATTGGGGGAGCTTGGGAAAAGAGGAGAACTCTGTCCCATTTTGCAAGCTTTGTGTAAGTCTAAAATTATTTCTAAATAAAAATTTTAAAAAAGACAAAGACTTCATGGCAGCAATTATAAATAGGTACAAAAATTAAAGGAAATATGTTCATTGAATTAAAGGACATCACCTACTGAGTTGACAGAGTGAATTTCAGCAAAGGAGTGAAAATATAAATGTAACATAAAAATTCTAGTACTGGAAAACAAAATAACTAAAATAAAAACTTCACTAGAGAAACACAAAATAAAATTGGAAATGACACAAGAAAGAATCATTAAACCAGAATACAAATAAATACAAATTATCTAATCTGAAAAACACAGAGAAAAAAAAAAGATTGAAGACAAGCAGACTCTTACAAAGAAAAGAGAGTATGATGGGGGAAGAAAAACACATTTGAGGAAATAATGGCCCAAAAGTCATATATATAATGAAAACACCTACTTACTGATCTAATAAGTTCAGTATACCACACATAAAAAAGATAAGTATAAAGAAAACCACACCTAGCAATATCAGAGCCAAATTATTGAAGTAAAAGATACAATGAAGATCTTGAAAGCAAACAAAGAAAAAAGACATATTGTGTATAGAGGTGTATTGATAAAAATGATTGCTGATTTATTTTCTTTCAGGAATTATAAAGACTAGAAGGAAGTAAAACAATTTATTTAAAGTGGTGAAATAAAAAATCAATCAACCAATAAGATCTAAGTAGTCAGCCAAAAAAAAAAAAAAGCTCTTCAAAACTAATGGCAAAATAAATATATTTTCAGATAACAATAGCTGAAAGAATTTGATGGCCAAATACCTGCCATATGAGAAATACCAAAGGATAGCCTTGCTGAAGGGAAATGATGCCAGAAGGAAAGCTGCATCTATAAGAAGGAATAAAGAGCACAGGGAAGGTGAGCAAATGGATAAATATAAAAGATTATGCTTTCTTTCTTTTCTTACTTTACTTAAAGAACAACCGACTGAGTAAAGCAAGTAGTAACACTGTGAGATGTGAGTTTATAATGTATGCAGAAATAAGAGACATGACAACAATCAGGTAATGGAATTATAAATCTTGTAATTATAATGGAATGGTAATGGAATCTGTGGTTAAATTGAATTATACTGTTGTAAGGTTAACACATTTGTAAAGCAGAAAATGAAAAGTGGGCAGAGAGAAATGCAAAGTGAGAATTCACAAGGACCAAGGGTGAAATAGACTGTACAAAGTGTCAGGTGTGAAGTACGAAGTGAAAGAGTTCAGAGAAACAATATTGACTGTTACCGTATTTTGGTAAGATAAGGATACATAGTTAGCCTTAGAGTAACCACTAAAATAAATAATAGCAAAACAAGTGATATCTAAAAAGCCAATCAATGAAATAAAAGGAAGTGATAAAAATATTCAATTAACCCAAAGGAGACAGCGAAGAAGCAATAAAGGATGCAAAATCAGAAAGGACAAATGTAAAACAAATAGCAGGATGGTAAACTCAAACCCATTCAAAGGCAGAGATTAACAGACTCTATAAAAAGAGGTAACAAACACTACCTGTTATTTATGTGTTATACATGAGATATATCCTGCAAACAGTAAGCAAAAAAGCTAGCATAGCTATATTAATATCAGAAAATAAAGGACATAAAGACAAAGAGTCCTACCAGAGAAGGAGGGACACTACATGACAATAAAAAAAACAATTTTCCAGGAGGACCTGACAACCCTGGATATGTATACATCTATAACATGAGACTAATAAAAATGGAACTAAGGGAAGAAATAGAGAAATCCATAATCATTAAGGATTTTTACACTCCTCTTCCAGTAACTGATAGAATAAGTAGGTGAAGGAAAAAAAGCTAAAGTTAGTAAGGATTTAGACAACACAATCTAGCTACTTGACCAAGGTGACATGTAAGACGGAACATTACAACCAATAACAGTAAAATATTGTTTCCCAGGACACATTGGCCAAGAGACGCAATATACCTCCATATGAAATAACCCTTAATAAATTTTAAAAGATTGAAATCTGACAGGGAATTTTCTGATAATAAAGTAATTATATTAGAAATCAATATCAACAAAATTTCTAAATATTCAGATCTTTTAAAAATGCACTTCTGTATAACTCATGACTCAAATAAGAATTCCACAATATGTATAATAAAGTATTTCAAAACAAACAATACTGAAAACGAGCATATTAAACTTTGAGTAATAAACGAAAGCACTCTTAGGAAACCTATATAGCATTAAATAACTGCAAAAAAATGAAGGCTTAAAAACAGTGGTCTAAGTCTCTTCCTTAAAAACTTTAAAAAATAATAGTCTATGGGGGCGCCTGGGTGGCGCAGTCGTTAAGCGTCTGCCTTCGGCTCAGGGCGTGATCCCAGCGTTCTGGGATCGAGCCCCACATCGGGCTCCTCCGCTGGAAGCCTGCTTCTTCCTCTCCCACTCCCTCTGCTTGTGTTTCCTCTATTGCTGGCTGTTTCTCTCTGTCAAATTACCAAATAAAATCTTTAAAAAAAATAATAATAGTCTATGTTATGTATAAAAAGAGAAATAATAAAAAATTAAAGCAAAAGTCAATGAATTAGAAAACAAGTCCATAGAGAATATTAACAATGCTTTAACTTTGTTCTTTATTTTTTAATTTTCTAAAGATTTATTTATTTATTTTAGAGAGAGAGAGAGTACAAAGGAAGAAGTAGAGAGAGAAAAGAGGCTCCCTGCTGAGCGTGGAGCTCTATGTGGGGCTCCATCTCAGGACCCAGAGATCATGACCTGAGCCAAAATCAAGATAAGTTGGTTCTTTCAAAGACTAGTGTAATTGATAACTCTCACATAATCAAGAAAATAAGAGATAATATCTCACAGTATGGTAGTTATAGAATTACTGAAATTCTTGTACGGTAGCTCTCTTCCAAGTGTTAAGTAGAAGAATATGTCTGAGCAGTAAAGGCTATGTTCAGCATCAGCCAGCCTAGCATCACTGCCCCCATATTTTATTAAACAAAGTAGTCCCAAAGTCTGCTCAAATTCAAGAGAAGACAAATAGACTTCAATTGGCAAGGTCACACTGTAGAAAGCATCTTGGGTGGGAACTTTTTTTTTTAAGATTTTATTTATTCATTTGAGAAAGAAAGAGAGATAGCACAAGCAGTGGGAGAGGCAGAAGCAGACTCCTCACTGAGCCAGGAGCCTGACACAGGGCTCGATCTCAGGACCCTGAGATCATGACCCAAGCCAAAGGCAGACACTCAACCATATGAGCCACCCAGGCGCCCCGGGTGGGAAATATTTTGCAGCCGTTTTTAGAAAATGTAAAACATTTTGCAAAACCACATACAAAAAAAGGCATCTGCTAAAAATCAATACCCATTCGTGAAAAAAATTCTCAGCTCAATAGGACTAGAAGAAGAAAGACGCAAGCAGATGATATTTATACATCATTTTATGTGATTATTGCACAACAAAGCAAGAACTTTCAGAAGTGTCTTCTAAATGAACAATTATTTTAGATGCTAATGGTGCCATACAAAGATTATTAAACAACTTCTTGACTGTCCATTTGTAAAATCAGTAATTATTTTTATAATTATTTGATTGCAATTAACTAAAGGCCATTCAAAGAATGTGAACATAAAATATTTCACCAATACAAATCTTACTTTATAAAAGCAAAAATCTATTTAAAAATTATACTATAGGGGCACCTGGGTGGCTCAGTCAATTGGGCATCCCATTCTTGATTTTGGCTCAGGTCATGATCTCAGGGTCCTAGGACTAAGCCCTGAGTTTGAGCTCTGTGCATAGCAGGAAGTCTGCTTGTCCCTCTGCCCCTCCCTCTGCTCATGTTCTTTCTCTCTCTATAGCTCTCTCTCTCAAATAAATAAATAAAATCTTTTTAAAAAATAAATAAAATAAAATAAAATTATACAATAGCTTCCTTTACATACAAGCCTGTAAATCAGATTATCATATTTTATTTGTTTGTTGTTTCATTACTACAGTACTCAAATATTGTTATACATACTAATTGAATTCATGAATACATTCAACACCAATTAATATGTCTGCATATTCAGGTAACACATTTTATATTATTTTACATTCTGATGAAATCAAGCTATCTCAAAATGAATTCTTTTGTAATTTGATTACTTTTTTCCAGCCTCAGGGATTTAATTATGATCAATCTTGAAATGCATGGTCTTCCTTAGAGATCAATACTAATATTTCTATTTAAAAGATTCTAATCACTGAATAATTATATAATTATTGTTATATTGCAGTGTTTTTGTTGACATTATCATTAGTTGTTGAGTAGGAAATTCTTACCAAGATGCTTTGTAATCTTAATGGTCAAGTCTTGATGATCTGAGGTAACGAGAAGAATCCTCCAGTCCATGATGAATTCAAAGGCCTCATTTTAATCCATTTCATACTCTCATGATTTTAAAAGGATCATATAGTCCAAGCATTTGTTGATTTAAATGTCCCACATGGTCTATTCCTTACAAGCCTTCTGGTGTTAATAAATAGTAAAATGGCTATAAAGTGGGCAATGGAAAGATGAGAGATAAATAAAGAAAAAGGATTATCCCAAAATTAGGTAATTGAGAGTTGACAGATATTCCCAAAGCCGTAACAACTATATCTTTCTCTTCAGAAAAAGAAACCCTGCTTGCTTCCCCAAGCAATTCGAGATGCATTTTATTTGATTAGAAATACAGAGGGGATTTTATAAAATCGTATGTTTAAGTTCAAAGGGTTTTTCATTTGACCTGCGCCCACAGCCTCTGAACAGAGATGAAAAAATTGAGACTGCAGGTGGGTTTGTGTCCCTATTACAATCCAGGCTCTTTGCAGTCACTCAGTGGACTGCTTTTCCCCAGGGTTTAGGAACCTGTGTCACTACTCTTTTACACATCTTGGCCATGCTTCTTCTCTCATTCCTTGTGTATTTTCTTTGCTCTTTGAGGCCTTCTCTTCATCCTCTCCACCAAATATATTAATGTCACATGTCGTTTTAAATTTTATAGTTTTATAATCCTGTTTTTTAAATAGTACTTGTCTTAATATTACATGTATTAAATATTACAGCTCGGAGTGGAAAAGATACCCCCAAGCCATGAAATTCATAAAGTATCGAGCCCATGCATAGTTTTGTTGTTGATGTTAAATACGGCCAATCTGTACAAACAGACTTACTTGTACTTACAGAAAGAAAATTATATGTGAAGCCAAAGTGGATCTCTGGTTATGACTGATGAGACAATTTATGAACAATTTATGACTTGTTAATTTATACACACTAGGAAATGATTGCTTTACTTAAATATTGTCACTTATATATCATTCTTTGTAGTTTAAGTGAAAACAACATAATCCTAAAATAAGGAAACAATGGAAATTGGAATATGACTAGATACATGAAGTATCGTAGGCTCATAACTTGAAAAGCAACCTTAGAAATAATCGAATACAACATCCTACTTCTACTACAAGTTTCCAGTGAAGGAATTTTGTTTCAGCATTTACTGAGCTTCTGAGTGAACATCCCCGAACAACTCTCTCTTAGAAGGTGACTTCTATCACATGTTTGAATCAAAATCCGACTCTCTCTCTCAATTATATAATTTTCATTAATTCTAGATACTCTGTTGGAGGGGTACGTACAATTTAATGATAATAATCCTCTCCTTCCATTTTCTCCGCCATGCTTGTTTTTCCACACATAAACATTTTCCATTTCTCTAACTTTTCAACTCTATTCTCGTAACCTAATATCCGAAAGCTTCACTGTTCTGTTTATGTCTTCATGCACTACATTTTAAAAATATAATTCTCAAATTGCCAAACCCCAAAGAAAATATAATGCATTAGATACATTCTCATGAAGAAAGAGTAGTTAGTGTGAGAACATCACTGTCTGTTTCTGAAAATATTTTTTAAAGATTTTATTTTATTTATTTGACAGAGAGAGAGGAAGGGAGAGCGCAAGCAGGGGGAATGGCAGGCAGAGGGAGAGGGAGAAGCAGGCTCCCCACAGAGCAGGGAGTCCGACGCGGGCTCGATCCCAGGACCCTGGGATCATGACCTGAGCCGAAGACAGACACTTAACCAACTGAGCCACACAGGCACCTCCTGTTTCTGAAGCCCCTCTTCCTGTTAAATACTTTTCACAAAACAACATAACATAGGATTTGTTACGAGACACATGACTTTATTGTTTAATATTCTTTTTACAATCAGAAAATCATCTCCCAGTGCTGTACTTAAATTTTGTATTTATTTTATAATCAGAAAGCAGAATAATACCTTTATGCCTCACAAAATACCTTTCTAAATATTAATGAAATAATAAAGCATATCATTTCTTTTCTAAATGAATTTGTAAGCCAGTAGGGGGCACACAGGAAACATCCAGCACACACTAGATAGTAAAATATTTACTGAATAATTGAATAAACTAATTTTAATGCAAAAAAGAATTAAGTATCCTCATGGAGATATAAACAAAATGTTACAGCAGAAAAAGGGAAAGAACATTTTATTTTAACCCAAGACTTCATGAGGAGTTTCATTGCATAAGAAATTTAATAAAGTTTTCAAAAATGAAAAAAATGTTGAAATATTTACTGTATTACATTATAACTTTTTGGTTTACTTGTCTATGTCTCTCATGTGACTATGTTTCTTTTACGGTAGTGGTCCATCCTAATACAAATATAGATCCTGGTATAGTTTAGGCACTCACCACATCTTGAATGGATGAGTAAATTACAGAGACTATTGGAAAATAATATAAGATTGAAAAAATATTATAAGTAAAGTGACACAGTAGGTTTTCTTTCCATGGTAACTGTAATAGAAGTTTCATGGAAAGATTTGTTTAAAAAGACAGTAGAAAGGGCACTTACTGTCACATAATAGCAGTTGTGGTTGCCATAGTAAGGATGTTAATGTGTGGAGCCATGACATCATCTGAAAGACAGGTGGTATAAGATTGGCATAGTTTTCTAGGAAAAAAAGCACTAATCATTAATAGGAAGGCACTGAAAAGGTTCTGTGTGAGTAGCACAATGAGATCAGCAACTATTAGAATAACCCAAAGCAGAGTGAGAGGTGTCAAAATTAAGGGACTATCAAAAGAAAGATTTTTAAAGTCGTTTACATACAACTCACATCATGGAGATACATATTACAGACTCGCTTGCTAACTTTTTAGTTGAGGTATTAAGAAAGAAGTATCCAGAAACCTAGCTGTACATCTGAGAAGATTGAGATGACTTTAAAGAAAATAGTTCTCTAACTTGTTCTGCTTACCCACATTACTCATTCCCCATCTTTCTTAATATTGGTAACTCTTATTTATCCTTCAGATTTGTCTAGGTTTCCTACTCCCTCTGTGCATCCAAACTAGCCTTCACGAATACTAGTATTTAGCTATTTTTTTAAATTATTTTTTAAGTTTCGTCCTTTCCTAAGATGATTCCATCTTGAAGGCAGGGGTGATTTCTGGCTTATTCAATGCTGTGTCCCAATGTTTAGTACCCTATATAGTGTATGAAATGTAATACATCTTTTCTAAATAATTCTTTCATTGAATATATATGGAATCATAGTTAAGCTATTTTTATCTCCTGGGTTCATGGTCATCAATTTTTTTATGAATTCATTTAGGCAAACATCTATTTATTCATTTATTTAAGCACATTTTACATTTCTGTGAACTGTCCTAGATAAGCATAGATAAAATAAAAGACAGATAAAAGAATTGTTTGCTTGAAGTTTCTTGATATTAATTTCTGTCTTGTAAAGATAACCAGAGGAAAAAGAGCTATTGAGACTTTATTCTGTTATTAATAACCTCCTTAGATTTTTTTTTCAAATCCAGGGCTCATGTATTGTTCTCTTTCCTCTGAACTACCCATCTTTATCCAAAATCCCTCATTGACACAAGAATTTAAATAAATAAAATACATTATATAGAATATATTTTAAAATATAATAGTATCAAACAGGTTGATGATTTCTCTAACTTTTAATGGTTATAAAACATATTTTTGAAATAAATATATTTGATATAAAAGGAAATATTTTCTGTAGAATTTTGTTCTCAAGAAAACGTGTCTTTCAACAGACTAGAGGAAGAATAAAAAGCAAATTTGTTCCTTGTGTTTTAGGTATCCTATCCAAAAATATATAAACAAGACTCATATCAAGGAGCTTTATTCCTATCTTTTCATCTGTGAGTTTCATTGTTTCAAGTTACATGTTTAAGTGTTTAATCCATTTCAAATTACTTTTTCTGAGTGCTGTAGATAGGAGTCATTTTATTTTTTTACATATCAATATCCAATTATCCAAGCACCATTTATTGAAGAGACCAACTGTTTAAGCTCTGAGAATGGGTATGCGGCTGTGAGATGGGGCTGTGCCATGGACTGTGAAGAGTTGTGTAGGACTGCTGACTTGGTTCTTTACCTAATTGAGGCTGTAGGATGGGTTCCACTCTTTCCTGAATTGCCTGGTTAGGCTTAATAGATGGTTGAGACCGGGTTTTATATTTACTAGTTAATGAGGCTATGAATTAGCCAGGAAAAATTTAAGCAAAATTTTGATCATTTAAATAAATGTTTTCTTTTTTTTATCAGAAGACAGTCAAAATATCTGGCTGCTGCTTTAACAGTTTACTAAGCAATCATGAGATAGTGATGTCACCAAGATGGTGACAGAAGCTGTTCTTAACTTCACTCCCCCTCACAAGAGAAACAACTAAGATGTATTCAAGAGCAAGACACCAGTGAGAGAATCCTAGAACACAGAGGTAAGGCGGAAGCAAACCTCTGCACCTCAAAGACCAAGACAGACTGCAGGAAGGGTAAGAGAAGTGGCAACATGTGGATGGCATTGCCCCTTCCCCAGGAGAGTGCCGCACCGTGTGGAGAGGTCTTTCTTGAGCCTCCAGTTTCTCAAGGGGGGGGGGAGCCCACAGGGCAATAGCAACTCCCCGGATCCCTGACACTGTGGGTCACTTTGCAGGAGCCACTGCTCTGATCTCATACCACAAGGATTGCAGAGGAATCCGAGAGGCTCAACACTGGGAATCGTACTGTGATGGAGAAAGGGAAGGATGTTTACAGCAACCAGCATGCAGATCTTGGCAGACTGAGTTCACACCAGCAGTGCCTGAGTAGTACGCTCAGCCAGTGGTTTTACTCATGCCCGAGCTACGTGAGGGGCACATTCTGAGCAGGGAATTTAATCACACAGACCTGAGTGATTTGGGGTTTTGCAAATGAAGAGTTTTGCTGGACCTAGAACCCAGGTTGCTCATGTCCAGGGAAGGTGCTGAGTCACAATCCCACCTGCTGCGGAGAGTGCCTTCTATTCACATCTGACCTGGAGGGCCTGTGACAACTACGGAGAAGCTATGAACCCAGTGGTGCTAGAGTCAACAGAAGGGTGGACAAAGCGGATCGCCCCCAGAGCAAAGCTGGTACAAGGCATGTAGTCCTCCCGTGCTCCGTACAGGCAGGGGGATGCAGTCATATACAAGTCTGAGGGTAGCTCCTGGACCTTTCCAACTAGAAAGACCAGGAAACTGAGTGCGCCTGGAGTAGGCCCTCTCCCTCCCATCTAGGAAAGGTAGCTGAGACTTTGCCTGCTCTGCTGTGAGAGTATCTTTCAGCCCCATTTGACCAGAGGGGTGGTGAAAACAACTTGAAATGGATTAAAGACTTAAATGTATGACATGAAACAATGAAACTTACAGATGAAAACATAGGAGCAAAGGCCCTTGATATGAATCTTGCTGATGATTTTTTTGAATAGGATACCTAAAGCACAAGCAACAAAAATTAAAAATAAACAAGTGGGACTACACCAAACTGAAAAGCTTCTGCACAGCAAAAATAAAACAAAACAAAACAAAAAAACAAAAAACAACAAAAACAAAAAATTATCAACAAAGCAAAAAGACAACCTACAGAATGAGAAAACATATTTGTAAGTCATATATCTGATAAGGAGTTAATATCCAAAACACAAATTACTCATACAACTCAAAAGCAAAAACACAAATAACCCAATTTTTTTTTAAAGATTTTATTTAGTTATTTGACAGAGAGAGACAGCCAGTGAGAGAAGGAACACAAGCAGGGGGAGTGGGAGAGGAAGAAGCAGGCTCCCAGTGGAGAAGCCCGATGTGGGGCTCGATCCCAGAACGCCGGGATCACGCCCTGAGCCGAAGGCAGACGCTTAAGGACTGCGCCACCCAGGTGCCCCGACAAATAACCCAATTTTAAAAAAATGTGCAAATACTACTGGGTGTTTACCCCAAAGATACAGACGTAATGAAGAGAAGGGCCATATGCACCCCAATGTTCATAGCAGCATTGTCCACAATAGCTAAATCGTGGAAGGAGCCGAGATGCCCTTCAACAGATGACTGGATTAAGAAGCTGTGGTCCATATATACAATGGAATATTACTCAGCTATCAGAAAGAACGAATTCTCAACATTTGCTGCAACATGGACGGCACTGGAGGAGATAATGCTAAGTGAAATAAGTCAAGCAGAGAAAGACAATTATCATATGATTTCTCTCATCTATGGAACATAAGAACTAGGAGGATCGGTAGGGGAAGAAAGGGATAAAGAAAAGGGGGGTAATCAGAAGGGGGAATGAAACATGAGAGACTATGGACTATGAGAAACAAACTGAAGACTTCAGAGGGGAGGGGGTGGGGGAATGGGATAGACTGGTGATGGGTAGTAAGGAGGGCACGTATTGCATGGTGCACTGGGTGTTATACGCAACTAATGAAGCATCGAACTTTACATCGGAATCTGGGGATGTACTGTATGGTGATTAACATAATATAATAAAAAAAATCACGTAACAAAAAAAAGAATTCAGCATTTACCAGGAAATACCTCAGTGATTCTGATGCATGCTATCCTCAAATACAACCTGATTAGCACATATAGTGTATGTCTATAATATACTTTTTTTATTCAGCCAGTTAGCTCATCGGAGTAGTGTTTCTACAATTTACCATTTACTTTGCAAACATGTAAACTAGTAAGCATGTGACTGACAGCTTATAAGATGTGTTTAAACTAGATCTATTTGGTAGAGAATGATAATTTCTTGATTTTCATTTTTAGTTTTATCTTCATTTAAGATTTTGAATTTCTCTCATATTACATAATGTTCCAGAACTGTGCTGTTCAGGGTGGTAGCTATTAGCGACATGTAGCTATTGGGCCCTTGAAATGTAACTGTTACATAGAGATTTGTTATAAGACTAAATATACATATTTTAATGACAGTATAAAAAAGTAAAATATATGATAAATATTTTTAATGTGGAAAAAAAATAAATAAAAAATGTGCAAATGACCTGAGTAGACATTTCTCCAAAGAAGATATATGAAAGTCTAATAGGTACATGAAAAAATGCTCAACATCACTAGTCATTAAGAAAACAAATTAAAAGCACAATGAAATAACACCTTGTACCTTTTAGAATAGTCATCATCAGAAAGACAAGAGATAACAAATGCTGGTCTGGACGTGGAGAAGAAAAGGAATCCTAGTGCATTCTTGGTGCAGCCACTATGGAAAACAGTTATAAAGGATCCTCAAAATATTAAAAATAGAACTACCATAATGATCCAGCAATTCCACTTCTGGGAATATATCCAAAGGAAATGAAAACACTAACTCAAAAAGATAGGTGCACCCTCCCTGTTCATTAGCAGCATTATTTACAATGCCAAGACCTGGAAATTGTGTAGGTGGCCATCAGTGGATGAATGAATAAGGAAATTGTAGTATATGTACTCAATAAAGACCTATTCAGCCACAAAAAATGAAGAAATTCTGCCATTTGCAACAACGTGGATGAATCTTGAAGGCATCATGCTAAGTGAAATAAGTCAGAAAGAGGAAGATAAACATTGTATGATATCAATTATATGAGGAATCTCAAAAAATTTTTTGTCTTAATTTGTAAAGAAAGAAATCAAACTTGTGGTCACCAGAAGCAGAGGATGAGGAAGGATAATTGATGGAAGATTGTCAAAAGATACACATTTCCAGTTATGCAATAAAGAAGTACTAGGGATGCAATGTACAATATGATGACTGTAACTAACACTGCTGTATGATACATGGGAAAGTTTTTAAAAGAGTAAATCCTGAGTTGTCATCACAAGGAGGACTTATTTCTTTTCTTCTTTTTCTTCCTCTTTTTAATTGTGTATATAAGAACATGGATATTACCTGATCCTGTTGTGGTAATCATTTCACAATATCACACCATCATGCCACATGCCTTAAACTGATACAGCGCTGTATGTCAACTATTTCTCAATAAAACTGAGAGAAAAAGAGATCATGAGGCAAAGGAATCTAGATATTTATTAGTTCATGTTAAAATCAGTGAAGTGATTGTTTCAGTTTGTAATTACAATCAAAAGAAAGTCTATCATAGGTTTTGGCACAAAATGTGAGGTTAGCATGTTACTGTGCATATAACAGATATTTGATAAATACTGAGTATCGAATAACTCTAGTGACAAACTTCAGACTATTTGGGCCAAATTTGTTAATTTCAGGTAAATATAATTTTATAATAGCCTCTGCACATAAGTTAAAAATAAAATCTTGTAATATATGGAATTCTTTAGTCTTATATATGAAAATTATGAACAGCAGTTAAGTATGTATTTCAGATATAGTTATTAAAATAACAATTATAATTTTTCTATAAAAATAGATATAGAAGGCTTACACTCAAGGGCCCAGTTTCTCTCAAAGTATGCTTAAGTAAAAGGATCACACTATATCTATTATTAGGAAGCTTGCTGTTTTTTACTTAGTAGTGTGGCTTGGAGAACTTTCCATATCCGTACATCAAGATATGGGCTATGGGCTTACCATAATTTATTGAACACATTTTTTGTTTCCATATTTTTCATTATAATCCATGCTGTTGTTAATATTTCTTTCTCTCATTTTGTACACACATGCTCATGCATGCACAAAAAGAGAAAGAGGTAGAGAGAGAGAAACAAAGAGATAGAGAGACAGAGAGAGAGATAACTAAAAGTTAAATTGCCAGAACAAAAATTTACACATTTTTCTTTGCATAGACAATTCTAACTTTCTCTCAAAAAGGATGGGAGATTTCACACTTCCACCAAAAATGTGTGATGATATATACTTCATCACACACTTATTAGCAATGGATAATATTAATACTTTTATAATTATAACTATATTCAGCAGAATGTTTTCTTTTAATTATAACCTCTAATAGTAATTTTGCTAATAAATAGAATGATTGAAAAGTTCTTATATCAAGTCATGTTAATTCATATTAGTTTAAATATATTTTAAGGGTATTTTGTGTTTTTACATAATTATTACTGTTATAACTATTACATTATTTTAGTATGAGGTTTAAGACAATTTTTAGTTTGGCAAATCAGGATTTGGATCTCAGGTTTAATAGTGACTTCTTATTTTTTTATTTTTATTTTCTTAAAGATTTTATTTGAAAGAAAGAGAGTGAGAGAGAGCACAAGCAGGGGGAGGAGCAGAGGGAGAGAGAGAAGCAGATTCCCCGCTGAGCAGGGAGCCCATCATAGGTCTAGATCCTAGGACCCTGGGATCATGATCCAAGCCGAAGGGAAACGCTTAACTGACTGAGCCACCCAGGTGCCCCTAATAGTGACTTTTTAATTTTAGGTAAATTCTTTATTCTTTCTCTAAGACATTTGTAAAAAGTCTTGGCTTTAACTTTGACTACCAATTCTATCTCTTCTGTTGTTATTCATCTAGTTAGGGTTCTGGTTTTTTTTCTTTCTTTTTTCTTTTTTGGTTAGTTTTGGTGCTTTACATATTTCTAGGAATTAACCTGTTATATCTGATTTTAAAATGTATTTTTATTAAGTTAAATTATGCTCACTAATTTTATCTATCATCTGTCATCAGTTTATCTTCCTGATAATTTATACTTCTATATTTTATTATCTTTGATAGCTTTGTCTTTGATTTCTGAATTAGATAGCAGTTTAAATTTTCTTTTTGGTTTTAATTATATGTGAATTTATAAATGAACATACTTTTAAGACTATGTTTTTGTTTTTTTTATTTTGGATTTATTGCATTCTGGTTTCAGAATTTGTTTTTGTTTTGTTTTGTTTTGATATTTTATTTATTTGACAGAGAAAGAGAGAGCACAAGCAGGGGGAGTAGCCGAGGGAGAGGGAGAAGCTGACTCCCCTCTGAACAGGGAACCTGATGTGGTGCTCAATGCCAGGACCCCGCAATCGTGATCCCAGGGGAAGGCAGACGCTTAAGGGACTGAGCCATCCAGGCGCCCCAGGATGATATGTTTAAAATGATTTCCTTTCAGGCTGTCATTGTCTTTTAGTGGAGATTAAAAAAGACCCTCCCCCCAAAAAAACCCCGAAAAACAAACAAATAAAAAACCCTGCCTATGCTAAGGATTTTCTGTTGTTTTTATTTCTGTTTATTTTTGGAGTTTTGAAACTTGAGAAGGATATGTCTAAATTTGTTTCATTAAAATATATTAAGTTGTTTTTTGCATGTTTTTTTCTGTTTAGAGCCCTGTTAGTCCTTTCAGTTTTGAGAAGAGTATATTTCCACAACTCTGAGAAATATATTCAGCCTTTTCTCTATTTTTCTCTGTTCATTCTTTCTGTATATTTTAAATTTACTTCTCTTAGATGTGTCTTGGAACATATGGACCTCTTCATTTTGTCTAGGTTTTCTCTAATATAGTCTACCACTTTGCCCTCGGCACAGCATTTAGGTAGAAATTTTCAGTTAGACCTTCCAGTTTACTAAGTCAATGTTCAGCCGTGTTTATTTCTTTTAAAATATGTTCTTTTAACTTTTTAAAATTCTTTTTCTTAGCTGCACATTTGTATTGAAGATATTGAATATTCAATTCTTACTATAGCTAAACACTCTGCATGATTATGAAGAAGGGAGAGTGTGCAGTTAATTGTCTTCTAGCCCTGACAATTGCGCGTCGCTCTCGGGCTCAAGAGTTTGGGGGCTCCCCTACTTTCTCTCTGCAGCCAGAGCCTTCCAGGTCAGAGGTCTTGTGTCTGGAAGAGTCACTGCTTCTGCATGGGATCCTGAGTCACATGTGTTTCTTCTGTTTTTGTTTCTGCTGCAGAGGTCCTTGTGGCGGTCCGGAGTGACATCATCTCCTGAAAATCTCCAGTCTTGGTTATTGCGGTCGTTGCTCTGCTTTAGCAGATAGTTCACTGTGCTTAGAAAATGTATGAGGGCGATTGAGAGCGAAGGCTACTACTACCCATGCTGCCGATGGGCAGCTTCTCAGATTAAAGGTCTTAAAAATGCTAAAGAATGTCTGTGGAGATCCTCTCTTGTTTTTGATTATTCACTGTCTTTTGAGATTACCTCGGAATCTTCCACGACGTGGCTTTGGTTGTCATTTTCTCTGCTCTTTCTTATCGATGACTCTTAGCCCATCTACCTCCTATTTTCCAAGAATTTCTTGAAATATAGGATCAATTGCTTGCATATTGTTTGGTTTTCCATCACGATTATGAGTTTACTCTTTAAAAATGTGTAGAGTCTATTATTTCATTTCAAGGGCTTCTTGGGTAAAAATCAGGAAAGGGGGTAATTATGCTTTTGGCTTTTAATTAAAAATGTAAATATTAATTATTATATATGCATCCCCCAATCAATAATAGTCTTTTCTTAATCCTCTTGTATTGCTGTCTTTGGTATCTTTGTGTTTATTTTGATATATTTATTTCTTACTTAAGCAATTTAAGCGATTCTCACTTAAAGCCATTTCTGGTGCCAACTTTTTCCTATGCACTGTGGTAGGGACTTTGCATGAGGAACTTTGATATCCAATGATAGTATAATGTAATATAACAACTTGAGGTCCAAATAGAACTGAATTTGAGTTCTAGTATTGACAGCGACTAGTTGTGTGACCTTGAAATATTTGTTTATTGCTCCTAAACCTCTGTGGCTGTCATGGCACAATCATCATCATCATCATCATCATCATCATCATCACCCATTGTGAGGATTAAATGGGATAATGCATGCAAAGCATTTAGAACACTGACACCAGTAAATAGTAAATACTAGTTCATTATTATCAGTATTAGAAATATTAATATAGTAACTTAAATACTCCTTTTTATATTCTTAGTTTAAAGTTATTTTAGGTACATTGATTGATGACTAACTTTTTCCAAACCATAACTAGAATATGATTAAAATGAAATATTATGAGTTTTTAATGGGCTGGGTCTAAACTGTCCTTTGTTGCTTGACAACAACTCCACGCAGCATGAGAAATTACCAGATGACTTTTGGTAATTGTATTTAATTTATTTATGTTTTAATTTTAAGTAGGCTCCACACCTAATGTGGGGTTCAAACTCACAACCCTGAGATTAAGAGTCACATGCACTACGACTAAGGCAGCCAGGAGCCCCTACTGCTGGTAATTTTAGTATTTAATGCTGCAACTAGGAAATATAGAATGTCAGTACATTCCAGAAGTTTCTGAACACAGGTGTCCAGCCTGAACAGGGTGTCATAAAGACCTCATAGAAACTGAATTGGAAAAAGAAGAAATCAGAAGTCCCACTGTGAATATATTGTATAACAAAAATAATAAAACTGTTACTTTGAGAGATTCTTTTCAAAATTTAAGACCATAATTTCTCCTACTCTTGAGGATTATGCTGAAGAAAGATGATGGATGTATGTTATAGATACAGATACAGATGGGGATGTAGATAGACGCAGGCCTACATCATAGATATTGTGCCTTTCATTCCAGACCACAGCAATAAAGTGAATATCACAATAAAATGAGTCAAATGAATTTTTAGTTTCCCAGTGCATTTACAAGTTCTGTTTATGCTATATGGTAGTCCATTAAGTGTTCAGTAACATTATGTCTAAATATACACGTACCTTAATGAAAAAATACTTTATGGCTAAAAAATGTTATCATCTGAGCTTATAGCAAGTCATAATCACTGATCACAGATCACTGCAACTAATATAACAATAATGAAAAAGTTGGAAATACTGTGAGAATTACCAAAATGTGACAGAGACGTATGAAGCGAAGTGAGCAAATGCTGTTGGAAAAGTGGTGCTGATAGATTTGCTTGATGGGGGGGGGTGCCATAAACCTTCAATTTGTAAAAAAGAACACAATATCGTGAAGCATAATAAAGCAAAGTGAAATAAAATAAGTTATGTCTGTATAGATTTATAGATGTCAATGTGGACATAGATAAAGACCTAGATATATAGACACAGATATATTTTCAAATGGAGAATTAGTATGTCCTAGAATTTTTCATGGTCGTATATAAACTTAAGTTCTTTTCTGAAAAATATACAAGAATAATAGGATAGCTAATGTTTTTAGATTTGAATCTTTTTTGAACTAGACCAACTACCTGATGGCAGGGCTTCTGTTGTTTCATTGACAAGTCAGTCATAGTGCCATTTTATAGAGATGTCGTAAAATGAAATGAATGAAAGTTCTCAAAGCAACACTTTTAAAATTGAACTTTCCTGTCTCCTTCGTCAATTTCCCCAAGAGGTTGGACACCTTGATGTTGTCTTTACCTCCATACCTCTCCAGGTCTTCCTCTGCACTCCCCCACCCCCCGTCAACCTCCAAACTACTTGCTCTGTCCCTGTCTTCATCTCTCCCTTAGCTTCCTGCAATAGACTCAGAAATGATCCTTGGTCTTTGTTCCCATCCCCCACCCTGCCCCAAATTACTGCAAGAGTTATTTTTTAAAAATGGAGATGGTAATTTAAATTGTATAATGTATCTCTAACCCACCTTTTAGTTTGATCTCTCCCACCTCTCATGCTGTGGCCTCTCTGTGTTAGCTGCACTGGATTACAACCCACTATGTGAATGCCCTATGTAGTTTCACCACTTCTGCTTCTTTTATGCCATTTCCTCTGCCTGACATTATCTTTTTTTTTGTCCTTCCTAGCTTGACAAAATCCTTTCAACCCATAAAGTCTAGTTCATACAGCCCTTCAGCTCGTATTCTTCTACTTTCAGTTTGCATAAAGTATTTGTACACAGGGTTACACTCCATTGCATTGACTCTATCTCATCTGTTAGGTGGCACATTGCTACCATGAGGGGAGAGGTTTCATATTTTCAGTTTTGAATTCCAAATACCTAGCACAATATGTAGTTTCACATGTGAGTATTTAAATTATTTGAATCGCACAGTCCTATAGATCAGAGAATTCCTTATTTCATTAATTGTATTAGTAAGCATAATCTGTTGGTTGAAGGATTCATGATTTATTTTCTGCACCTTATGCTTGAGGTTCATCTGGTTGCATTTGCCTTAGATCTGCACTAAAATATTAGCATTATTGCAAATTTAAGAAAAATATAAACCACATTCACATTTAACACTAGCATTCTTCATATCTCACTGTCACCTTTGTTTTTTTCTTGTATGGTGCTTTGGTTACGAAACAAAGTGTGAATAATAACATTTGAGAAGTAACATTCTGGTGCTCTATTAAGATAGAGTGCTAAACTGGTGAAAACGGGAAGGCTCTTATTTGTAGCTACTTTCTTTCACAATGCAATTATCTAACATCAATCACTTGGCTAATAGGAAGGTAACTTTCAATCATTAACTTTCTTTCAAAGGATATGACTTCATACGAACTGCAAAGACAGAAACAAGAAGCCTACGTAGCTGTTGTAGAGCAAGGACAGAAAAATCTATACAGCAGAAATTCAGAAAGTATGTTAATTTCTTCCTCAGATTCATGCAGCCTATCACTCTTAGCAAGAATTCTTTTGAAGGACAGCAAGATAGTTACATAATAATCTTCTGAGGTGATTGTGATATGCTCCTTTATTTATTTCTACATTTTTACCTCCAAAGGGGAAAGATAGAGGTTCTAAAACAAGATTTCTTTTATGGCAGAAGGAAATGATGATAGACAAAACATATGTTTGCGTAGCTCTGTGAATAGCAAGCAGCAGAATTTCACTACCAATCACGGGGTTATCATAAATTGAGTCTGCTAAATTCAGGCATTAAACTTGACACATGTGAAGACGTACACAGTAAGCTTATGCCTCTTCACCACGCTGTAAGAAGACTAAAATCACATAGCCTATCTGTTTTGTGCTTGTCTCAGCCTATCGGTAACCAGTGCTGTGGCTTGACTAGTTCCTTGGGGTTCTTATTTTAACTGCAAGACCTCCTCAGCAATAACCATTAGCTTAGGGGGCAAAAAGAAAGTTTGATTACTTACAAGTAAGTCCTGGAAATTACATGCCACACCTGGTGCCACACAGCCAGGTTACATGGAGAAAGAGAGTGCATGGGATTCTGCCTTTATCCGGGTTGAGGGTGGCACCTAGGGTTTCTAAGGGATCACTTTTTATTGGTGAATTTAAAATATGAGATTGGGAATTTAAAGATGGAAAGAGAGAAAAAAAGCAGCCCAAATGGTTAGTTATTGAAAGCAACTATGATCTCTAAGACAAAGGAGACTCAGGGTGGCCTGCGTCTTTAGTCATATGCCTGATGATGTGTTTATTGAGATAGCCATCTTGGAAGTGGAGGTTTCTTTGAAGTGAACACCTGCCAATCAAAACTTAGGTCAAGCATTTTCATTACAAAAAGAAAAGGCAGGCATCTGGCTAGCTTAGTGGGTGGAGCATACAGCTCTTATCTCAGAATTTTGAACTTGAGCCCCACATTGGTTGTAGGGATTACTTAAAAAAATTTTTTTAATCTTAAAAAAAAAAGAAAGTAAAGAAAAGCCAACTGTCAGGGCTTTTGCTACACCATTCACAAAGCCTGAAATTGAAAGCATAGTAAGATAATCAGCATCGAAAATGCTGTAAGGAACTTAGTATGCTTATATTTTTTGTAGGATGAAAGAACAATCTTTCAGAAGATAATTTTGAACTTAAATAAAATAATAGTTAAATAAAAAGGTGGAGTATTTAAAAAACTCTTCAAATCATTGGCCTACCATGTACTGGCCACATACAGTGCATAAAGTAATTAGCTACTCCGGGCAATAGTTTCCTATTGTGNCTTCTGCTTCTTTTATGCCATTTCCTCTGCCTGACATTATCTTTTTTTTTGTCCTTCCTAGCTTGACAAAATCCTTTCAACCCATAAAGTCTAGTTCATACAGCCCTTCAGCTCGTATTCTTCTACTTTCAGTTTGCATAAAGTATTTGTACACAGGGTTACACTCCATTGCATTGACTCTATCTCATCTGTTAGGTGGCACATTNGGAACTTAGTATGCTTATATTTTTTGTAGGATGAAAGAACAATCTTTCAGAAGATAATTTTGAACTTAAATAAAATAATAGTTAAATAAAAAGGTGGAGTATTTAAAAAACTCTTCAAATCAATGGCCTACCATGTACTGGCCACATACAGTGCATAAAGTAATTAGCTACTCCGGGCAATAGTTTCCTATTGTGTAAAGGGATGCTAGGTTTTGGATCAAGTGTATCAGGTTGTGGTGAGGACTGATGAAGGGAATTCCTGTAAAGTACTTAGCACTGTGTCTTGCACATTAAAAATTCTTAGTAAATTATGCCATTTGTAAAAAATAAATAATGGCATTTTTACAACATGTCTAGAATTGTATTTGGCTGATTCTTTTCATTTCCATTACAACTTAAGAAGAAATACTATATTATACTGTATTAATTTTATCGNGCTACCATGAGGGGAGAGGTTTCATATTTTCAGTTTTGAATTCCAAATACCTAGCACAATATGTAGTTTCACATGTGAGTATTTAAATTATTTGAATCGCACAGTCCTATAGATCAGAGAATTCCTTATTTCATTAATTGTATTAGTAAGCATAATCTGTTGGTTGAAGGATTCATGATTTATTTTCTGCACCTTATGCTTGAGGTTCATCTGGTTGCATTTGCCTTAGATCTGCACTAAAATATTAGCATTATTGCAAATTTAAGAAAAATATAAACCACATTCACATTTAACACTAGCATTCTTCATATCTCACTGTCACCTTTGTTTTTTTCTTGTATGGTGCTTTGGTTACGAAACAAAGTGTGAATAATAACATTTGAGAAGTAACATTCTGGTGCTCTATTAAGATAGAGTGCTAAACTGGTGAAAACGGGAAGGCTCTTATTTGTAGCTACTTTCTTTCACAATGCAATTATCTAACATCAATCACTTGGCTAATAGGAAGGTAACTTTCAATCATTAACTTTCTTTCAAAGGATATGACTTCATACGAACTGCAAAGACAGAAACAAGAAGCCTACGTAGCTGTTGTAGAGCAAGGACAGAAAAATCTATACAGCAGAAATTCAGAAAGTATGTTAATTTCTTCCTCAGATTCATGCAGCCTATCACTCTTAGCAAGAATTCTTTTGAAGGACAGCAAGATAGTTACATAATAATCTTCTGAGGTGATTGTGATATGCTCCTTTATTTATTTCTACATTTTTACCTCCAAAGGGGAAAGATAGAGGTTCTAAAACAAGATTTCTTTTATGGCAGAAGGAAATGATGATAGACAAAACATATGTTTGCGTAGCTCTGTGAATAGCAAGCAGCAGAATTTCACTACCAATCACGGGGTTATCATAAATTGAGTCTGCTAAATTCAGGCATTAAACTTGACACATGTGAAGACGTACACAGTAAGCTTATGCCTCTTCACCACGCTGTAAGAAGACTAAAATCACATAGCCTATCTGTTTTGTGCTTGTCTCAGCCTATCGGTAACCAGTGCTGTGGCTTGACTAGTCCTTGGGGTTCTTATTTTAACTGCAAGACCTCCTCAGCAATAACCATTAGCTTAGGGGGCAAAAAGAAAGTTTGATTACTTACAAGTAAGTCCTGGAAATTACATGCCACACCTGGTGCCACACAGCCAGGTTACATGGAGAAAGAGAGTGCATGGGATTCTGCCTTTATCCGGGTTGAGGGTGGCACCTAGGGTTTCTAAGGGATCACTTTTTATTGGTGAATTTAAAATATGAGATTGGGAATTTAAAGATGGAAAGAGAGAAAAAAAGCAGCCCAAATGGTTAGTTATTGAAAGCAACTATGATCTCTAAGACAAAGGAGACTCAGGGTGGCCTGCGTCTTTAGTCATATGCCTGATGATGTGTTTATTGAGATAGCCATCTTGGAAGTGGAGGTTTCTTTGAAGTGAACACCTGCCAATCAAAACTTAGGTCAAGCATTTTCATTACAAAAAGAAAAGGCAGGCATCTGGCTAGCTTAGTGGGTGGAGCATACAGCTCTTATCTCAGAATTTTGAACTTGAGCCCCACATTGGTTGTAGGGATTACTTAAAAAAATTTTTTTAATCTTAAAAAAAAAAGAAAGTAAAGAAAAGCCAACTGTCAGGGCTTTTGCTACACCATTCACAAAGCCTGAAATTGAAAGCATAGTAAGATAATCAGCATCGAAAATGCTGTAAGGAACTTAGTATGCTTATATTTTTTGTAGGATGAAAGAACAATCTTTCAGAAGATAATTTTGAACTTAAATAAAATAATAGTTAAATTAAAAGGTGGAGTATTTAAAAAACTCTTCAAATCAATGGCCTACCATGTACTGGCCACATACAGTGCATAAAGTAATTAGCTACTCCGGGCAATAGTTTCCTATTGTGTAAAGGGATGCTAGGTTTTGGATCAAGTGTATCAGGTTGTGGTGAGGACTGATGAAGGGAATTCCTGTAAAGTACTTAGCACTGTGTCTTGCACATTAAAAATTCTTAGTAAATTATGCCATTTGTAAAAAATAAATAATGGCATTTTTACAACATGTCTAGAATTGTATTTGGCTGATTCTTTTCATTTCCATTACAACTTAAGAAGAAATACTATATTATACTGTATTAATTTTATCGGTTATGAATACATGAAATATAACACATATAACACACCTTAGTAGCTTTTATCTGTTCAGGAACGTTCATTGTTTACATTTGCTGAATGACCTCCTAGGTGTTTTTTTTATGAATATGCAATACATGTCATTCATACTGTTTCATAACATTTTCCATGTAAAGTTATGTCATGAACTTCAAAATATTAATTTATTTAATTGATAGAAATGTTTCTATTTCGTCATCATTAGCATCTATTACATTGCCAAGCATATAGTAGGTGTTCAATAAATATTTGTTAAGGAAACAAACGCCTGAATGTTAGCATCATCACATCTGAGGATGAGCATAGGTCTGCATTATTTTAATAAGTGAATTTAAATATATTCTATTGATGTACATTTATTTATCTAAGGGACCCCTCCTTGTGGAACATATAGGTTGTTTCCATATTTTGCCTATTTTAAATAACACCATGGTAACACATTAGAACATTAATCGTACATTACTGTACATAGTACATTGATCTTCATACACTTCACTTGGCCAACACCAGAAATTGAGATGAGACTGCTGTCGCACTAACTGGCGACCACAGTTTCCCATCACATTAACTGTGCTTTGCAATTTAACGATCAAGAAGTCACCACCAGAACTATTGGCTCTAAAGCCGCTACGCACTTGCTGGCCCGGGGGATGCCTTGCCTCTTGTATCCTCTTCTTTATCTATATCTCTGTCTGCCTCTGTTTTTCTCTGATCCTTGTTCTGTCTTCCTTATTTCAATTCAGTTTTCAATTCAGACCTCATACGAATACATCTGCTGATAGAAATCTAAATCACACATAGCTGTGTGAGAATTCAGCTGCTGTGGATTCATGGGATGTAGTTCTCTGCTTTCTAATCTCTTCAGTACAGGAAATTACATGGGAAGGAGGTTGGGCTGGATGATGGATAAACTCAAATACTGAGTACGCGCACCCTCTGGCTCTGGCCCTCCAGCCTTAACCTACAATAGGAAATACTGATGATTTCCGTGATTTTCGACAAGATACATCCAGTCACTCTCTTCTAACCTCTGGGAAGGCATTTTCTATTAACATCTGATATCTTACTTCGATTTGGTTCAGTCTGTACTGTATGCCTCGGACACTCCTCGTTGTTGAGATGCTCTTGTCTGGTACAATGATGGAATTATGGACATTTATTTCTCCTCAGGTATGCTTTCTTAGAGAGCATAGAAAGCACATTCTTTTCAGTTCTATTCTTTGCTATCCCTTATGAACTATTTCAGGAAAAGAGTTACTCAGATATTTTACCGTAAGTCACCATTTTAATTTACCAATTTGGCGACATTGAAAAATGTCTTGATTTTGTGTGTGAGTTTTGCCGAGGGTAAAAACAAATATACAGCTTTTCTCTATAAAGTTCCTAATTTTGAAGTTGATCTGAATGTCTTGAACTAAAGGCCCCTTGGTTCATTTAAAATGACATGTTAAATCAAATCAAGACATTTAGACCAAGATTTCTCAATCTTGGTGTTATTGACATTTTGAACCAGAAAATTATTTGTTGTGAGGTGTAGCCTGTGTGAAATGTTTATCAGCATTCTTGCCTCTACCCAGTAGATACCAGTAGCACCCCCAGTTGGGAACAAAATTGTCTCCAGACATTGTCAAATGTCCCTGAAAGCCGTAATTGCCCCTGATGAGAATCACTGCCTTAGATGTTATTTTTAGTGTTTCCACTAGGTTACCAAACAGTACATTTATAAAATTGTGAGTTCTAGAGCAGTCTGTAGTTAACACAATATTCAGACTTAAGCGATCTTATTGACACTTTTGCTCACATTTTTCTTTGTGAGAATATTATAACCCAAAGGAGTTGGTAGTGAGGGTAAAAATGTATAAGTGTGTTTGGGTGCACCTCCTTCCTCTTCTTTTTTGCTTCATGACTGTTAATCCTGGTCCAGGTTTAAGAAAGTAAATGAATGTTGGAAGGAAGCCTCGCTACTTAACAAAATGCATGATACAGACAGTTAACTTAATTTGGGAGAAGAATGTATGACTACCAGTTATGTTGTTCAAAGACAATTATATATTTACTTATTTGTAATATATTTGTAATTTATATGTAATTTATGTAATATTTACATATATGTACTTAGCTGATGAGTTAGAGTACAGATATCCATCTTAAGGAATAAATTCAGTTTAGATAATATTGTTTTTATAAGTTTGGTCTCCCATTAGAGCGGATACAAAGAAGAAGGAACTAGATGTGACGCAATGGTCAAATATGCATTTATAGAGAAGTCATATACATGACTAAAATATTTGTATATTCATGCATTAAATTGCAATAGAGTGGTCCAGAAGTAGAGCAAGAATTCCAAAGTATATATATTCCAGGCATATTTTCAAATATTACTAAATATAATAGTTTATTTGATTTTTATTATAAATTTTGGCCTTAATTCAGAGCTTGTCAACAGTAAGATACTAAGGTAAAGTAAACACTATAAGTTGTTAGTATTCATTGTTATAGAAATTATTTTTTCATTAATCATTCTTTATGATATGAAATATGTTTGGAAATTTAGTCATTTTTCCTAAAAAATAGATGAGTCAAAAAGTTAAACTGATTATTTATTAAGCATAGTAAAATAATATGGTATTTTGGTGAATATAATTTCAATTTTTGTTTAGGTTTAATTATGTACTAAAGTGGGAAACTTTTTTAAAGAGTTTATTTTAATTCTAGTTAGTTAACATGCAGTGTTATATTAGTTTCAAGTGTACAGTATAGTGATTCAACAATTCCATACATCACCACACATGCATTCCTTAATCCTCTTCACCTCTTTCCCCCACCCTGCTCCCCCACCCCTCTGATAACCATCAGTTTGTTCTCTCTAATTAAGAGTCTGTTTCTTCATTTGTTTCTCTCTTTTTTTCTCTTTGCTTGCTTGTTTTGTTTCTTAAATTCACATAGGAGTGAAATCATATGGTATTTGTCTTTTTCTGACTGACTTGTTTCTTAACATTTTACTCTCTAGCTCCATCCATGTTGTTGCAAACGGCAAGATTTTGTTCTTTTTGATGGCTAAGTAATATTCCATTGTATATATGTACCACATTTTTTGTTTTTAAGCTTTTATAGAAATTTCAGTTAGTTACCAATAGCACATCTTTATCCATTCATCAATCGATGGGCACTTAGGCTGCTTAAAGTGGGAAATATTTTTGATACATTGTTTTTGTTTGGTATTTGGAAGTTTTTGTAAAATATCAAGAATTTATCTACATTTTAAAAATAATATATGAATGAATAAAACTGTATTTAGGTTGCACTTTTTTTTTAAAGATTTTATTTATTTATTCGACAGAGATAGAGACAGCCAGCGAGAGAGGGAACACAAGCAGGGGGAGTGGGAGAGGAAGAAGCAGGCTCATAGCGGAGGAGCCTGATGTGGGGCTCGATCCCATAACGCCGGGATCACGCCCTGAGCTGAAGGCAGACGCTTAACTGCTGTGCCACCCAGGCACCCCTTAGGTTGCACTTTCTAAGACACAAATTTATCTTACCAATTTCAAAAGAAGGAAAAAATGAAAAGAAAAAATATACAAGGTATTTCTAGAAAGATAAACACAAAAGATCCAGAAACCCTCTGACTTAGTATCTTTTCCCTTCATCTTCATTAAGAACTCCCACATATTTACATTCTTTATTAG
Organism: Ailuropoda melanoleuca; assembly: GCF_002007445.2. NCBI lineage: Eukaryota > Metazoa > Chordata > Mammalia > Carnivora > Ursidae > Ailuropoda > Ailuropoda melanoleuca. Next base: position 125,735,738 of record NC_048219.1, on the reverse strand, counting down.
ATTAGGGCAAAAATAAGGTATTGCTCAAATGTTTATGTCATATTATTTGACCTCAAAGTTATATAGACAAATACATAAGAATGCATATTAAAGTTCTCAATTTAAATGATGTTCAAGGTTGTTATCCGACTATGTGTAATAACCGGTGTTTGCTTTAAGAGCTTCTCAGAATTTTATACTTCCCATTACTTCTAGTAAAATTCTTCCATAATTGTTTCATGGGATTTGCTATATTTGAGTTCATGCCATTTTTAAACCATAAAAATAAACGGAACATGTCAACTCAATAAAAGTAATTTTCTAACAACACCTGAAATTACTCATTTTTGAATTTTGAACTTGAATCTCTTAGTATAATGAATTCCCTGTGACATCAGATTAAAGTGTTTTCTGCTTCTCTGAAGAAATAGTTTGGAATGGACAAATGAATTTACGAGCCACTTCATTTAACGGGTTTTATTTTCTACCTTCAACTGGAAAGAGACATCTGCTGTATTTTACTTTTATAATCATAGATCAGCATTCTTGCACCAGTGTCTTTTACAACTTTTATCCTCTTCTGCTTCTGTCTTTTTAAATGTTTGCAGATAACATTTTAAAGAACTAAGCGGTTTTTTAAATGCAAAGATAAGATTTTGAAATATAATGATGTATTTATATGTTTGCATGAGGGCCCAAAAAAATCCTATTTGTTCATACATACAAAATTATTAACTCTCCTTATAACCATGATGATAATAACACCTAGGTGTTTCATGCAGCGTTCATATTTGCCAACATATCACTCATTCATTCATTTATTCTTTATTTTAACAGATGTTCATTGAACCAGGACCTCAATGATGGGCATCAATGGTCAACCAGATTGGAGAGTATCTGCTTTAGTGGATCTTATGTTCCAGTGTCAAGAGAGAGGTGGCAAACAAAAATCAGTACACCAAGTATATTTGTCTAATACTAATTATCTGAAGAAAATAAAACAGGTTAATGGAATAGTGAGTAACTTGTGGAAAAATAATTTTTCATTTCAAAAATAAAAATTGAAACTTCTCTAATTGAGTCTCCACTTGGCGTGAAATACAGAAAACAGACTATGGTTAAAGAATTAGAAATAATATATGCATAGTGTGAAGAAAACAGACTACTACTGCACTTTAAATCTAACTTGCTACTGGAGAAATTCAGCTTTAAATTTTTCAGACTTAAATCACACATATACTTTAAGGAAACTAAATTGTATATGTACAGGAGGATTAAGATGAAAAATAGTAAAGCTGTTCAGCTAAGAGATGCTGCCTTATTACACTAACTATATACTTATTGTGTGATTATCTTCTGTGGAGATTGTGCTTTTATGATGGAAGAATGCAAATTAATGATGAAAAGAAATTTACAAGTTAACATTTCTATCCAGAAAATATTTTTACCTTCAACTAGCTATTTCTTACTTTTAGAATTCTCTACCTGACTCCATCACCAGCTGACCCATCCATGACTTTGCCTAACCTACTCCCAAACTCATTGCAGTTTAAAGAAAACTCCCAGGAAATGTTTTTCTCATCATCCAAACTGGGTCTGGGCTTAAATTTCACTCTCATAATATCACATGGACTTCTTCATCACAACAATCTTACTTCTGCTTGTACCTTTATTTGTGTGACTCGGACTGTCTACTCTCTCCTTCACATTGGGCTACCGGAATAGACCTGAGTGACCTTGAACTAGTTCCAACTACTTTTGGATTAATCTGGACAGTTAAGAAAATCAAAAAAAAGTTTTAAAACTTTCAGAAGAAAATACACAAACACAGAGTAAAATTTCCTACAATTACTTAATTCCTCTCAAAATAATTTCAACTTCTCCTTGACAATTGTTAAATTTGTTTCTTGGTCTTGGTCAGGTGCCCTTTATTTATTTGAGAGAAAGAGAGAGGAAGAGAGAAAGACAGAGAGAGTGGGGGGGGGAGAGGGAGAGAGAGACTCTCAAGAAGACTCCCCACTGAGCAAAGAGCCCTGTGTGGGGCTCAGTCTTAGTACCCTGAGATCACGACCTGAGCTGAAATCAAGAGTCAGCTGCTTAACCAAATGAGTCACCCAAGAGCCCCTACCTAATAGTAAATATTAATCCTAGACCTAGAGCCTTTAAAATTCCTACAAAAATTACGTGAGATATGGTGACAGAATACTTTAAATACTTTAAAAAATGTGACAGTTACCAGTGTATTGAATCTCTGCTCCCAAATCACTCTTCAACCTGCTCTGTAATAATGAAAGAATTCTGTAAAGCATTTGTCTTTTACAGCGAGCACAATGTTAAGCTTTCTCAGGAGAGGGTCTGGAGGGATGCTGTATGAGGGGCATCTCTTGATTCCTCACACAGGACTGTTGGTCATCAACGCAAACGCGGAAACATTTGCTGGTACTTTGCTGCAGTCACACACCGAGAATGCAAGGCCCCCAGGCAGCAGGCTTCCGACTGGTCCAATGATCACCTCCCTTTGGGCAAGCGGTATGTCCTGGAAGGTTGCTTTCTGTTTTCCTAGTGACAGTGCGCCAACTCTGACCCTGGTAACCGTACAGTGACTGCAACCAACCCTCTCCAGAGAGGTCTGAACTCTAACCAAGGGGAGGGGACTCCACTTCCAAGTTTCTTCTTTCTTGGGGTCTCTCCTTCTGCCCTGGGATTGGATTTTTCCAAAGATGCACACTAATTACCAAGAAATCACAGCCAAACAGAGATTGACTAAATTATTTATAATCAATGAATCTGAAAAATCATGATTTTTAAAAATTTATTTGTAAAATAAATTTTTAAAAGATGTTGAATTTTTAACATTTTTCTATAATGTAGTTTATAGGCCTCCAAACTAAGAGTGCCAAAGATATCTACCAAGATATGAAAACTGACTTGGTCAGAATAAAAATTAACCAAAGTTAAATGATAAATCCATGTTACAATAATTTCTTTTTCAATTGTTAATAACTTCCATTACAAAAGAACTACTTATGTATGGGGGGTGGCTACAAACGTTTCCCTATTTAAATAATGCAGAGTATACTTCATAGAAGGAGAAACCAGGGTCAAAATTCTATCGATGATTGACAACAGCAGTAACGATTTCAGTGTTATTACTTGACATCTTACTTCACATATGCTTTCCACAATATCTAGCTTCATATTTTCTAACGTTTGGATTAAAACTGTTAATATTAAATTTTACAAGTTTTATAACTGCTGAATCTTAAATTGTGATTATTGTATGTCTCTCAGTTATCTGTGTTTGAAGAAACTTTCATCTCCCCAGGGACTTAGTGATATATCGTTGAAAAATATTCCTTGATATGGAAGGTAGTTTTACACATGAGGATGCAGCAACTTGAAGGATGTAATGAAAACATTTAATTTAATTTTCAGAGTTTATAATTTTGTGAGAATGACTAATTAATTTGACTGTTTTCTGATAACTGTTAGCTCCTCAGTATCTAGCTCCTTGCCTGGTTCTTCCAATTCTTAGTTTATCAAAGTGTGAAACTTTGTAAGGAAGTTGTTACAATATTGCAGAACAAGTATATCTACCTCCTCCTCTCTTTAAAAAACAAACAAAAACAAAAAACAAAACTATTATTATTTAAACTTTTTTATTTTGGTAAAATATATGTAACATAAAATTTGCCATCTTAATCACTTTCACGTGTATAGTTCCAGGTCCTCAGGGAGATTCATATCATTGTACAACCTTCCTTCTCTAGATGAAAACATTCACCAGCAAGTTACAAACTGAAACTCTGTAGCCATTAAGCAATCATTCCCCATGCATTCCTCTCTTCTCTAAGGCTATTTTCCACCTGTATTTTTCCACTCAACAAACAGCCACAGGCATCTCTCCATGACAATAGATGTCTATGACAGTACATTGTATATTACATTTTATATACTTCCTGCTGAGACATTCATCCTGAGCTCCCTTCCATTAGAGCACTTGAACAATGTTTTATAAAGCCATATGTTCACTTCACTTTTGAACTTCACAAGTAGAGAGTGCATGTCTTAAATGTTTATCTTTGGCCAAGTATAGTGCTTGATTTGGAGTAAACGATCAATTAGTGTGTAATGAGTGAATAAATCAGTAAATGAAGGAGGAATATCAGCCTCTTGGACTGAGGAACAAAAGATACTGTAGCTGCAGATTCTGGCCAATAATCTCTGAGAAATAAATTACACCAATACATTTTAGTTAGTGAGTACCTAAAGCTAAGGGTTTCATAGTGTACCTAGGAGAGATACTTTGTGGTTTCTGAGATACATTGATTTTTTTTTAATTTATGATGAGCTCTGTGGACACATGACTTCATTTAGTAGTGTTTTATAGTTTCAAATAATATGTGTATAAATATGTCACTTTATGCTTATGTAAATCTAATTGTTTCTAAAGGACCAATTTTGATAGGAATTATAAATAGTAAATTCCAAACATAATTTTATAGCAACTATTTTATTTTTTCAAAAGACAACAGCGATTTTTAATAGTGAACTCAATAACAGAGGTCAAGAACAAGTCATGTGTAAGTGAACAGATCAATCAAAGGAGAAGTGGAAAACAAATAATTGGCTTATAAAGAATGTCTTAGAGCATGAAAGTGCATACGATCATTTCTGGTAAACAAATCTGGCTGAAGAAACAGCTTTGATTCCCCTCTCTTTATCTTTTGTGTATCCACTTTAGAGGCTTGCTTTGCAGTTTTTATGAGGCTTGCATAAAACATCTTATAGATATAACTGTCTATTTTAAGCACAGCCAGGCCATGGGCTGACAACCTCTTTTACTTTCACAATGGCATTCTCCTCCAGGCCCACAGATTCGGGCCAGCTTTCTGCATATGCTCACTAGCTGTCTGCAAAATCTTGCTCTTGCCACCATTGGGATTGTGCACAGAAAATTGCTCATAAGGTGGGGGGAGGGGAAGTAAGTTAGGTGCATGGAGTGCTGGGGGTGCCGATGGGCCATCTGGGGGGATCCACAGAGGATCGTGGACAGGCCCCTCCATGGGGTCCTTGATGCAGTTAGTAGGATCTGCTTTTCTCTGATATGATCTGCTCGGAGCCTTGGCTGCTGTGCTCACGATCGGTATTCTGGATGAGGTGAAAGCTAATTAGGTCTCTTTGGCAGTGTCACGCACGGCAGTAAAACAACACGCTCTCACACACTCATTCACACGCTCTCACTTTCCTTTGCAGGAGACGTCACCAGTGGAGAAGGGCTCCCTGGCACTGAGCTGTGCCACCTTGGGGGTAGGAAAATGCAGATAAAGTCAAACTGTTTGTATTTACCCTCTGCAGTGTGTCTAATCTTGATTTTTTTTTACCCAACAGTATGGTAGAACTTCTTCATGGAATCCTGGACTTCCAAAAGGCTTTCTGTCGTCCATGGGTGATGGTTCAAGTCAGTGTTCCAGGAGCACTCACACGGTGGCCAAGTGGGGCTGGAGCCAGTTCTTAGGCGCTTCAGGGTCTAGAGCCATAACCAAGATCTGTTTACCCATACCCACCCACCAGTGGGTCAGAGTTCCCCAGCTCCCTTTGCGTACAGAGCTGATGATGACAGAATCAAATCCAAACAGGGCTTCAGTGAAGTTCTCTGAGTTGTGGAGTTGTTTCTGGGCCTATTGCTGGGACTTCAGTGGGTGAGTCACCTACCAGATTTCAGTCCCATCTTCTCAACATGGCCCTCCTCATTTTTGGATGGCCCTACAGTTTCATAATCTCTCACATGGATCCCACAGCAGCCACAGAGGCATGTTTGTCTGCGCGTGATACCAAACTGTTGTTTGGGGGCTTGGAGGGTATGAACCCTTGTTCATATGCCTTACTTGGACCTCTTGTTGACGTCATTCCAATTCTTCTTTTGTTGGCATTCATACAGCTTTATGTGTCAAATGTGCCTCCAAATGTTGTTTCATCTTTTATCTGACTTGCCTTTGATGTTTGTTGGAGACAGAAATTCCTTGCAACACAGAGCAGACTGCATTTGCACTTGGCACCCAAGTGGGGGTATCTGCTGCTCTTTGTAATATTTTGGGTTTCCTCTCCTTCCACGGCCTCATCAACAGTGCAACATCTTTGAGGGAAGTTAGACTGAAGTGTCTCTATTAGAACGGGATTCTCCAGATCTTCAGACCTTTGATCAGTTCTGGATTACAGTGTTTTTCCAATAGACAGAGGGTACTGCCAGAGTCGCAATGAGTTGATCCTTCAATTAATGCAGTCAGTGTAGCTTCATTTGAAATAAAAATGGATGATGTTAATAAGCTTAATTTTCTAGAAACCCAGCTTCATTTAAAGCAAACCCTCTGGGAATGTATATTAGATTGCATTAACAGAGTATAAATTTGAAAAGTCATAACTTTATAAAAAGACATAAATATTTTGTTTAGTGTTATGAGTGCATTGATTATGAATATAGTAGTTTACTTACCAAATAAACCAATATTACTTATGAATAGACCTGAATTGCCAAATGGACAATTTAAGGACCAATATTAATATACTTTACACATTTTGATTAAATCTGAATAATTATGGAATTTAATTTGTCTTAAAAATTAAAATGCAAGCTACATAAGGAAAATTTCCTTTTTTATTAAGATTTTGTTTACTTGGGAGAGAGAGACAGAGAGAGAGGGAGCACAAGGTGGGGGGAGGGGCAGCAGAAGAGGGAGAAACAGGCTCCTCCCTGACCAGGGAGCCTAACATGGTGCTCGATCCCAGAACCCTGGGATCATGACCTGAGCTGGAGCAGATGCTTAACCAAATGAGCCACCCAGGCACCCCAGGAAAATTTTCAACCTATTCTTAAATTTTTGTCAAATCTTTGCCGTGAGCTTCTGATACAGAGGTTAAGTCGTAAATGTGTGTTGCAGACTCAGGAAGTACATGCCATAAACATGGGTATCAAAGTGATTGTGTCAAGTTTTTTAACAGCCTGATTAAAAGTACAAACTATCCTCCAAAAAACGTTCAAGCCCACATTTTGCATACGGTTTTGTACATTCATCAACCGTCTACAGTCTCTGCAGGGACCTTCTATGATCTTGTTAAGATATTGCATATGTGCACAAACTACCCCATATCATTATATGAAAGTCTACAGTGTATCAGTGATAACTTACATAAGCTTGCATGTAATCTCAGTACAAATAAGTTTATTTAATTAGAAGGAGTCATTATTGCAGTCTTTAAGTTCTCGCTTGACTAATCTGTTTGGGGGAAAATATTACTGATATTTGAGAAAACATATCCCCAGCCAAAAGAAATTGAAGCTACAATGCAGATATTGCTATTTTGATCAGCATTATAGCAGCTGTTTCCGAGTACCAAATGACCACTCCTAGCACGGGGAACCACATACTTATCATAATTTTGTTTTTTAAACCTCCTCTGTATTGCACATTATGTTAAGATCATTAAATGCATTGCTCCCATGTCTAAAAATAACTCTGAAAGTAATATAGATTCCAGTTTTGCAGGTGAGGAAATAGAGAAATAGTAGTGTTAGAGGACTTGTCCAGGTGTCAAACCCAAATTCCACAATTCCAAACAATTTTTATTTGGTTCTCTTTCTGATTATGTAATATGGCATCTTTAAAGGAAAATAAAAACTTGATCAGTGTTGCATTCTATTGACTTTATCTTCTTTGTGTTAATAGACATAACGTGGAACTTAAATTTTCTTTTTCTCTTGTTCAATTTGAAAAAGATTAAAATTTAATGTAAAATAATAAATTGATTCTTTAAGATTCAGTAAGCCAGAAATTTCTCATTTTCCTTTATTTTAAATTTAAATAGAATTCACATAAATTTCATCCTTCAAAGTGTAAAACTCAGTGAATTTTAGTATATTCACAAAATTGTACAACTATCATCATATGTAATTACAGAATATTTTCATCAATCCAAAAAGAATCTTGTTACCTATTAGCAGTCAGTACAAATTCCACCTTTTCTCGTCTCTTGACTACCGTAATCTACTCTCTATCTCTATGGATTTGCTTATTCTGAACATTTTATAAATAGAATCATATAATATATGGTCTTTCTGTCGGCGTCTTTCAACAAGCATAAAGTTTCCAAGGTTCATTCATGTTCTACCATGTGTTAGTAGTCTATTCCTTTTGATAGCTAAATAATAACACATTGTATCAATATGCCACCTTTCGTTTTCCTAGTCCTCAGTTGAAGGACGTTTGGGTTCTTCCCACTTTTTGGTTATTGTGAATAATGTTGCTATGAATGTATGAATATATGAATATATATATATATTTTTTTCCTGTGTGGACCTATGTTCTCAACTCCCTTAGGTATAACCCTAACAAGCGGATTTGGCTGAATTATATGGCAATTCTATGTTTAATTTATTAAGAAACAACTAAACTGTGTTTTTTCTACTTTTTTCTTTTTTTTCCTTTTGTTTTTGGTATATTTCAGAAACTATTGCCTATAAGCTATCCCATGGAATGGCTATAACCTGGATGCCTAAATTAATAAATTATGTTAAATGTCTTAAAATGAATGTATTAAAAGATAAACGTTGTCTGATTGCTGTTTGCAAGGACTTCTAGTACTATGTTGAATAGTAGTGGCGAGAGTGGGCATCCTTGTCATGTTCCTGATCTTAAGGGAAAGGCTTGCAGCTCTTCCCCATTGAGAATAATATTTGCTGCAGGCTTTTCATAGATGGCTTTTATGAGATTGAGAAATGTACCCTCTATCCCTACACTCTGAAGGGTTTTAATCAGGAAAGGATGCTTTTTCTGCATCAATTGAGAGGATCATATGGCTCCTGAGTCTTTTCTTGTCGATATGATGTATCACGCTGATCGATTTGCGAATTTTGAACCACGCTTGCATCGCAGGTATGAATCCCACTTGGTCATGATGGATAATCCTTTTAATGTACTGTTGGATTCTATTAGCCAGGATCTTGTTGAGGATTTTGGGGTCCATATTCATTAGGGAAATTGGTCTGTAATTCTCCATTTTGATGGGGTCTTTGCCTGGTTGGGGNGTCTTTGCCTGGTTGGGGGATCAAGGTAATATTGGCCTCATAGAATGAGTTTGGTAGTTTTCCTTCTGTTTCTATTTTTTGAAATAGCTTTAGAAGAATAAGTATTAGTTCTTCTTTGAATGTTTGGTAGAATTCCCCAGGAAAACCGTCCAGGCCTGGAGCTTAGTTATTTGGAAAGTTGTTTATCACTGACTCATTCTCTTCATAATTAATTGGCCTGTTTAAGAAATCAATTTCTTCCTGTTTCAGTCTTGGTAGTTTATAGGTTTCCAGGAAGGCCTCCATCTCTTCCAGATTGTTTAGTTTTTTGGCATATAGCTGTTGATAAAAGTTTCTAATAATCCTTGCAATTTCAATGGTGCTGGTCGTGACCTCTCCCTTTTCAGTCATAATTTTAATAATCTCAGTCCTTTCTCTTTGTTTTTGGACAAGTTTTGCCAGTGGTCTATCAATTTTATGGATTCTCTCAAAGAACCAGCTTCTAGTCCTGTTGATCTGCTCTACTGTGGTTCTGGTCTCTAATTCATTGATTTCTGCTCTAATCTTGGTCAACTCCTTCCTTGTCAGTGGGTTAGGCCTGTCCCTCTGTTGCTGTTCCAGTTTCTTGAGGTGAGAATATAGAAACTGCATTTTAGATTTTTCTATTCTTTTGAGTGAGGCTTGGATGGCTATGTATTTCCCCCTTAGGACTGCCTTTGCAGTATCCCATAGGTTTTGGACCGTTGTGTATTCATTCTCGTTGGTCTCCATAAATTGTTTAATTTGTTTTTTGATTTCCTGGTTTATCGAGTCATTCTTGAGCAGGATGGTTCTTAGCCTCCAAGTGTTTGAGTTTCTTCCAGGTTTTTCCTTGTGGTTGAGTTCCAATTTCAGAGCGTTGTGGTCTGAGAATATGCAGGGGATAATTTCAATCTTTTGGTATTGGCTGAGACCTGTTTTGTGTCCCAGAGCATGATCTATTCTTGAGAATGTTCCATGGGCATTTGAATAGAATGAGTATTCTTTGGTTCTGGGGTGTAGTGTTCTATATATATCTATGAGGTCCAACTCGTCGAGTATGGCATTCAAAGCCTTTGATTCTTTGCTTAGTTTTTGCCAGGGTGTTCTGTCTATTTCTGATAGTGGGGTGTTGAGGTCCCCTACTATTACTGTGTTCTTATCTATATGTCTCTTTATTTTGGTTAAGAGTTGGCTTGTGTATCTTGCTGCTCCCCTGTTGGGGGCATATATATTAATAATTGTCATATCCACTTGTTGAATACTTCCTTTAAGAATAATATAGTGCCCTTCTGTATCTCTCTCTATGGCCTCTAGTTTAAAATCCAGTCTATCTGATATGAGAATTGCTACTCCAGCTTTCTTTTGAGGTCCATTTGCGTGGAAGATGGTACTCCATCCCCTTACTCTAAGTCTGAATGCATCTTTGGGTTCAAAATGAGTCTCTTGTAGACAGCAAATGGATGGGTCATGTCTTTTTATCCAATCTGCAACCCTGTGGCGTTTTATGGGAGAGTTTAAGCCATTTAGATTGATAGAGATTATTGACAGATATGATTTTAATGATGCCATTTCTCTTTAAAGTCTTTGTATCGGTTGTGACTTGCTGCTCTGTATCACTCTTGGGGCCTTTTTACCTTTATAGAGCCCCCCTTAATATCTCCTGTAGGGCTGGTTTCGTGGTTACGAAATTGGTTAATGATTGGCGATTTTGGAACGTCTTTATTTCTCCATCAATTCTGAATGACAGCTTTGCTGGATAAAGGATCCTTGGCTGCATGTTTTTCTCTGAAAGAGCTTTAAAAATGCCCCCCCAAGCCTTTCTCTCATTCCAGGTCTCTGTAGACAGGTCTGACGTAATCCTGATACCTTTGCCTTGGTACGTGAGAAATTTCTTTGCCCTGGCCGCTTTCAATACTGTATCCTTGGATCTAATATTTGCGAATTGCACTATGACATGCCGTGGCGTAGGTTTGTCCTGGTTGAGCTTGGATGGGGTCCTCTCTGCCTCTTGGACACGAATGCTTGTTTCCCTTGCTAGATTAGGGAAGTTTTCAGCTACAATTTGTTCAAATATCTCTTCTAGACCTCTGTTTTTCTCCACCCCTTCAGGGATGCCGATGATTCTGACATTGGATCGTTTCATAGAGTCAGTAATCTCCCGTAATCTACATTCGTGGGCGTGGATTTTTTTAAGACCAGCTTCTATTTTCGTTTTTTCTTCTACTAACCCATCCTCCAATTCGCTAACGCGTTCCTCTGCCTCGGTGACCCTGGCCGTCAGAGCCTCTAGTTTTGACTG
>NC_048219.1:125681487-125724306 GCF_002007445.2 Ailuropoda melanoleuca | reverse complement strand
AGAAATAAACTGAGGGCTTCAGAGGGGAGGTGGGTGGGGGAATGGGATAGACTGGTGATGGGTAGTAAGGAGGGCACGTATTGCATGGTGCAGTGGGTGTCATATGCAACTAATGAATCATAGAACTTTACATCGGAAACCTGGGGTGTAATGTATGGTGACTAACATAATATAATAAAAAAATTAAAAAAGATAAACGTTTAATTCATTTAGAAAGCACAAGTTCTTTCTGAGAAATAAAATAGAAAAACAGAAAATCAAAATGACTTGATAACATAAGTATATTTAAATTGAGCTTGGAAAAAGTATTTACTACATGGGAGTTCAAATCCAATATTTAATTTTAAAGAGATAAATGGAATTAAATATATAAATAATACTAGATTTATAAGTAATTTGGTTTAGCCAAATGCTAACAGGCTCAAGACCCAATTGTTCTGTTACATTTCCCAAAATACTTATTAACTACACTATGATTCAGGTTTCTTGGTAATATTGTCAGGCTAGTTTGTAGTTTGATATATCTTCATTGTTTAAATTAAATGTTCTGAGTTCTATCTGCACCAGCTTTGATTAAAATATTATAACTAAACACACAAGCGAAAGGATTTTAATTGTTCATGAGCGTGTTTCTGTAAAATAAAGCACATAACAGTTTTATATTGACCAGGACATTTAAAGAAAATGATTGCTCTGTGATTTCTCATTTCTACTCATTGAATGAATAGGCCTTTCTTTCAAACATAAAAATGGCAGATTGCAGCTCCCCAGCATCTCTATTTGGAATCCTAGCTATTCTAAAAATGAACACTGCTGATCGCTTCTATGTAAATTTCCAACATTTGCTATTCTATTTTAATAGCTGAATACATTGGAGGACAAGGAAATCACATCATCTGTGTAGGTAAGGAATTTGCTTGGCAGAGGAAGAAGCTGAAGATTGTCCTCTTTACATAACAAGCACACAAAGGGAGCTGCAGTGTGTAACCAGTGAGATAAAACCACTTACTGATATAAGCAGCTGAATTACATTTGATTATGGGCTTTTTATTTTAATTTTAAACAAATTGTGCATCACAATATCACTCTTAAGTCCAAAGTGGGACTATTCTAGGCTTCTGGCTTGAATGAAACATCCAGGGTTGCCAGGATACCACTGTAGGTGGCTGCCAGGGCAGTCTGCAGTGGTTTGCTGAGCCCCCGGCTGGCTCCAGTGGTAATCCCACTCCTCCAAAGGGCTGAAAAATCAGCTTTAAATTCAGGAAGAGTGAGATAATGTGCTTTCTTGTTCAGTGCTGAGTTATGTTTATTCGCTCTTTCTCCCTAAAAGTCAATCCCTTGCCATTGTTGAAAAAACTAGTGCTGAAAAGCTAGCTGAGTGGCAAAGGGGTTTTTTTTCTCTTTCTTTTTTATGTCAGGAAAGAATATTCACTCTAAGCTATGATAGCCACGTGACCTTCATTTCAACTGCATTGCAACAGGAGACACCAGACGTTGGTACAAAAGTTTGTCTCCTTGATTAACATGGCCCATCCAACGCACTAGGGTATAGTTATTATACATAAATTGGCATTTCTTACCTTGCTTGCAGTCTTTGTACATTTGTGAGGACTAAAAGAGGTCTCATTGATTGTTTTGGAAATATATGTATAGATTATATTTAATTAACCAAGAGTAGTGTAGTATTTTCCAGATATATGAGTGTTTGTGGTGTGCATGTATGTGGGAAAATTTCTGTGTGTACATTAATTAATAAATATTAATTCCTAGTATAATTTATTTGCTTTGGAAATGGTTATTAATTTAACCATAATTAACACACATAAACATATAGTGGTAAACAAGATTACATCCCTAATATCCTCAATTTTATATTCTGGTGGAGGAGGTAGAAAGTAACTGTATAATAGTTATGCAATTATATAGTATAACTTCTATAATAGTTATCACAGATTTAGTGGCTTAAAACCACACACATAAAAAAAATCCACACTTATTCTTCTATAATTTTGGAGGTCAGTTGTCTATAATCAAGATAGAACTGTGTGCTTTCTAGAGGCTTTAGAGAAGAATCTACTTTCTTGCCTTTCTAAGCTTCCAGATCCTTTTTGGATTCCTTAATTTACGACCTCTTCCTCATGATACTCCAACCTCCTGCTTCCATTAGCATGTCTTCTAGTCTTCTGATCCTCCTGCCTTTATATTATAAAAACCCTTGTGATTAGGTATGTCTCGATATCTAGTCATCTCAAAATCCTTAATTTAATCATATTTCAAAGTCACCTTAATGGGTATAAGGTAACAGGTTCTGGAGATTATGACATGGATACTTTGTGGGGTGTGGGAATATGGCATTTTCAGTCTACTACAAAGTAAGTAACATTTTTGAAATATAAAATAATATCAGGTACTAATCAATGCCATGGATGAAAAGTAAGCAAGTTAAGAGAATATTGAGTCATAGCAACCATTAAAGATCATATGAACAGGGACGCAAAGAGCAGATATTGAGCATAAACTTGAACAAAGCAAGGGAGAGAAGCAACAGAGCACGTGGCAGAAACGCTTTCAGCAGAGGGAGCAGCCGGCACAAGGGTCCTGAATCGGGCACAAACCTGACAGGTGCAAGAATCAGCACAAAGAGCAGGATGAGCAGAGCTGGGGCAGGGCTCACTGAGGTAGGTTCAAATCAGAAAAAGTTGAGCTTTGTAAGTCATGGCAAGGACAATAATTCATGAGTAACTCTTTGCATCCACAACATGTAGTCATCTATCACTTTGCTGAGGGGGGGTGGTAATACTCTGCGCTTATTGCGAGGGGGTTTCTCTGAGGGAATGAGGCATTGGGATTGTGAGAGAGGTTAAGTGATGACCCACCACTGTATCTATCATCCTCTACCTGTGTATAGGAAAAGTCACTCCTGAAGTAATAAATTCTAGTTTGTTAGATTAGCCCATGAAGAAAGTCAGTCTATTCATACTCCATATTTTATGAAACTGTTCCAAACAATGCAGAAGTGTTCAGAAGGTGAGAAGTGAAAGGTTAGAGAAAGTTGAGCATTGGTTAATCTCTTGTTCTAGAATATGGAAAAGTACAAATGATTTCAGACTTCAGGCCTTGCCATGCTATATCAATCAGCAACCTTGAGCTACTTTTCCTAAATATCTTTTTTAAAAATATTTTATTTATTTGAGAGAGAGAGAGGGAGAGAACAAGGGGATGAGCAGAGGGAGAGGGAAAGAATCTCCAGCAGACTCCCTCTGAGCGCAGAGCCTCATGCAGGGCTCGATCCCAGGACCCTGAGATCATGACCTGAGCTGAAACCAAGAGTTGGTTGCTTAACCAAGGAGCCATCCACACGCCCCCTAAATGTCTTTGAATTCATGATTGCTGTCTCCATTACTACCTTTGATTCTAAGACACTGTCATCTCTCACTTGTCTATTACCTGGGTCCCTTACTTCAGTTTCCTCCATTGCTACTACTGAAATCCCAGCAGCCCAATTTGTTTTCCACTGTGTGGACAGAGTAATATTTTATTTAAAATGATTCAAATACATCATATAGTTCCTCCCCTTACAACTTTTCAGTGCTTTCTTAATGAAGCTAACTTCTGTAAGGAGCTGCAGGATCAAACTCTTATCTTCTCCACACCTTCTGATTACAATTTCAAGCAAACATTATGACTTTTTTTCCCCTGTGCTTTTATACAAGCTGGGTTTTTTTCCTCTTCAAGGCTGACTACCTTCCAATTCCAATTAACAATGGCTATCATCCTTCAGATCTCAATTCACAGATCACTTTCCCAAAGAAGCCCATTCTGGATGAGACGTCCCTGTCATGTGTTTGTATGTCTCTATACTTCTTCAATGTTGTTTTCACAACCGCTAATTACAAGAGTTTTAATGACTGAGTGCATCTCTATCAACCACAAGACTGTATGATCTTGGGTATAAAACTAAGTCTGCCGTATTCATCGCCATCCCCAAGACTTAAATGCTCTGAGAGCCGGGGGGACTCTGGCTAGTTTTGCTTACTAGTGTGCTTCCGGCTCCTGTCACAGTGTCTTTCCGTGGTTGGCAGTTAGAAAATACTTGCTGAATTGGTTAATAATAAGTAAAAAGTGAAAGAAGGCACCATTCTTAGCTTGTAACACTGTGGGTCATTAAATCTATTATCTGCACCTTGAAAATGAGGTAGGGGACTGCCAGCTGTCTTACACATCCTTCTTTCTCCCCAGTTTTCGTATAAGGGTTCTGCTTTCAGCTCTCACAGCTTGCATAGTGTGAAGAGCTGTATGCAAATATTTGCCTGAGATTGCCATTTGTACAGAGAAAAGCCTTGTTCTCTGAGTAGGAGCATTTATAAAATAGATATTATAATGGTTTTGGAAATCGAATATATATCTATTCAAAATTCATGGTAAATAGTCACTCACAAATATACCACAAAGTTTTCAGTTAAAGCATGTAAGGCAGTTTAAAGACCTAAAAAACAGAGACACATAACAAATTTAGTAACACATAAGAGAAATATGTTTGGACGCCTGGGTGGCTCAGTCACTTAGGCATCTGCCTTCGGCTGGAGTCATGATCCCAGAGTCCCAGGATCGAGTCCCGCATTGGGCTCCCTGCTCAGCGAGGAGTCTGTTTCTCTCTCTCTGCCCTTCACCCTGCTTGTGCTCTCTCTCGTACTCTCTCTAAAATAAATAAATAAAATCTTAAAAAAAAGAGAGAGAGAAATTATGGTTGCTTAATTTTGGTTTAACTCTTCAGTAAAAGAGATGAATTCTTCACAGGTAGAATGATAGAAATATTTTGTATTCAATGTAAAATTGATCAATAAAAGGAAAAGCACACACATAAAACTAAATATTCAGATTTTACTTAAATTGCCTGGAGCATAAATTCGATTTTTCTCTACATTATTTTATAAAGCATTGAATATATTTTTATGCACCAAATACATTCATGAAACCATGTTAGAGACTGTAAAATTACCTGTTCTCCTTTACTCCTTAGAAAATCATCCTGTAGTTTTAAATGTATAGTTTTGGGAAGAAGAACACTTATATTTCTTTAAAATTTTCTGTTAATTTCATGTAACCAAATAAAAATGCATTTTTCTTCCTGACTAGAGCTGACAACTTCTAGGCATCATATCCTAATTTGTGAAATCACCCAGATGTAAATGGGGGAAGGTGAGAAGGTATTCTTCAGATGGGATGGTTTAGCTAGACTGTCCATTCATTAGAAATATGTGAGAAAAATGTATCTTTAAATAAAGAATCAAGCAATTTGATCTCAAGAAGTGGAAATATCTCCCTCTTTAAAAGCAATGGCCTTTTTTTAAAGACTTTATTTATTTATTTGAGAGAGAGAGAGCACATGCAAGGGAAGGGACAAGCAAACTCCCAGTTGAACACAGAGCCTGACATGGAGCCCTAATTGGGGCTTAAGCCAGAGCTCAATGTGGGACTCGATCCCAGAACCCTGAGATCATAACCTGAGCTGAAGTCAGACACTTAACTGACTGAGGCACCAGGCATGCCAGCAATCTCTTTT
This sequence comes from Ailuropoda melanoleuca, assembly GCF_002007445.2. Lineage (NCBI taxonomy): Eukaryota > Metazoa > Chordata > Mammalia > Carnivora > Ursidae > Ailuropoda > Ailuropoda melanoleuca. The sequence continues at coordinate 125,718,743 of NC_048219.1, read as the reverse complement.
TATCCTGGTTTACGATGACAAATTTCTAGTGATGTCCACCATGTGCCAGGCAGTTTATGGGTAGGTACCTTTATACATCGTCCCTTTTGTTTCTAAAAATAACTAATAGAGTGAGGATTACTCTTTTTGTAGAGATGAAGAAAATCAGGCTCTAAAATTTTGGAATCTTCCTCTACATAGACAAGAAAGCATAAGAATGTCAAACCAGAATGATTTTTTTTTTTGCTCCAAAGTTTTGTTCTAACGATTTGATTAAAAGTTTCCTAAAAATCTGTGTATTTGAGAAGGCCAGGTATGACATCAAAAGTGAATGTGGGGTGTGATCACTCTGTTGAATAAATATTTGTTAAATGTTATGTGGATGGGGTATAAAAATAAATAAGTACTACTTTGAGCTGTTTATCATATATTCTTGAGAGACAGATATGCAAATAGATCAAGTAGGGGAATCTGAAAGATACACTACAGAGGGTTTTGTCATCAGTGAAATTGGAGCAAACAGCTGTGCCAGACATTCCAAAAACATTTCCTCAGAACTGAGGCCATATGAATTGATCTCAGTAGCTAACTAAAACTGCAAGTTGAATGAAGGGTGTTAGGCATTGAAAATGGAGGAACTACATTGCCACTGAGGTGCGAGAGCAAAAATTCATCACATCAATTTACTTTTGTGGGTTCTGCACAATTAACAAGTAATCTGACCAATGTAGAATAATGTATCAGCTTTACTAAACTTTCGCACTCTAAACTAAAGGCTGTCCCCAGGAGAGGAAGACCTAGCAGGCTGTACATATACGTGTGTAGGGGGATATAGAGTAGCAGCAGGTGCGTGCCTACTGTGGACTATTAGAGCTCAAAGAATGAGAAAGGAGACCTACCTACCTAATTATCCAAGCTCAGGTCTTTCCTGAAGTTGACCACTAGGAAGCCATTCCTACTCAGTGGATATTGGAGTGACAAAAGAAGTTTGAAAGAGCAGAAATAACTTCCTTATTATTATTTCCTTCTAATTAGAATGGAATGGAAATTTCTTCTTTGACACAGGAACATAAGTGATAGATGTGCCTAATGTTTTATGACTTCTTCAATTTGTGTTAACCATTAATCCAATAGTCAACCTCTTCAGGGGAAAAGAGAGGAAGGTATCTTCATGAGGCTCTCTCTCCAAACTGTCCATTGCTTCTCTTGGTTTCCCGAATCCCAGTAGGCAGCTTAGCTTTTACCACAAGAAGGCTCTGAAATGGTCTGAATAGCTAACTCTAAGACTGTGCTGCTCCTAAGTCAAAAGGTTCCTCTCTGTTCTATTTGCTACTCGAATACAAGCCATATCCATACAATTCACAGAAAGCCGTGCAGCGTGCTCAAAGGACAGCCTGAATGCACTTCATTCAATAAATCAGCCATGTAACATGCTTCACATAGGAATAATATGAATCCCTTTTGAAGATCCAAATCTCAAAGAGTAGTCAAGGCTGATATGATAATGTGTTTTCTTTGAATTTTAAAACTAAAAAAACGTATAAATTCAAATTCATTAAGATTTAGTTCAGAGACATTGTAAAGCAAATATTTTCCTAGCCATTCTATTGTTCTTTTCTATCTCCAGCAAGTGAGGTTTTGCCCTGATGCCAAGGGAGAGTCCGGCTGCTTCTGGCAACTGCGACGTAAGCTGTGTTCCACCAAAACAAGTGGAATTTCTCAGGTCCTTTGAGGTTGACTCAAATCAACCCCAAATTTCTCCAATGTCCTACTCATAACATTAGCACAGCATTAAATGCAGAAATTAAGAAAATACAAACATACTCCAGTACCTAAAGCAGTTACTAAAAGCAAAAGTATGCTTGCAGAACCCAGGGCTGATTTTTATACAATGCAGGCCCAGGCTATTCTTTTCCAAAACTAAAGCGGAGACTCGAAGGCATCTTAAAACACAAAGCAGAGATGGTATGAAAAACAAAACAAAACAAAGCCCAGAAATCTTAGATTCAGTTCTTTTGGAAATTTGACATCTTTAGGGTTAATGATGCCACTAAAAGTTCCATTTCTGGGAGGAAAACAGAATGCACTTATGCGGTCAGCATCCCTACTCAGCAAAAGGAATTTCCCACGCTTTCCGCACGAAGGTTTTAAATTCAGATACGGTGTCAGGCAACCTTACCAGGCATACTTGAGGCAGACTTTCATCTCTGTCACACATTCGATATGTGCATTTTCCTTTTAGATCTGTGCTCTGAACATCCTGGGCTGCCTGGATTGTGGACTCTGTCTCCTGTTTTCTGCTGTGTCCCTGCTTTGGTCTCAGCCAGATAATCATTCTGAGCAGATGCTTGAAGGAAGCCGTCTTCGTGCATCTGAAGCCCGTGCACCTAGGACACAAGTGAGGAAAAACACATCTGTAGTGCCTGCTTCAGAAGCCCTGCGCCTTGCCTCGAGTTTGAATTTTATAGGTTTTGAATAGTTTGTGCTTCTTCAGAAGCAGCACCAATATTTCTTCTGCCACAACATCAGACGTAGCAGTTGGAAGTGCCTCTGGTATTTTCTCTCTTTCGCTTATTGCTTCTCTACCTTCAGCCAGCCTCAGTGTATTGTCCTAACATTTTTCACTTGATTAAGTTTGTGTCTTTTCTTTGCTACTATATTCAGCGCACCTACCCTTTGCCGGATCTTTCAATATTTCCCTTTCCTTCTTCTGAATCCCCACCGCCCCTCCTTCATCTTCCCTTGGCTTTCACTGCACTCTAGATGAGAAGGGAAAATTCCAGAACGTGTAGGCGACATCACCTGCTTCCTTTTCCAACTCTGTCTTCCTCTGCATTTTGAAGTGGGGGCTTCGGGGCCATTCTCAGTCCTCCCGTGGTGCTCCCCATGCCCCTAAGTTCCATCATTCTAAGGACAGTGTCAGAAATGTGGCTTTGAGTTGTGGGCCACCTTCAGACATGGCGGAGCTATGAATCACCTTTAACTTTCTTTCCTCCTGTGTGTGAGGTTTCACAGCATATTGTAGATATCCTTCATTGATAATGCTTTGAAGTTATGATTTATTTTCCTATTTCCTTGGATATGGAAATTTCTTTACCTTTTTGGGGGGGTTTAGGGTGGGGTTTAAAAGAAGAAAGTAAAGTAATACTTTTACAGAGACTCCACCCTTACTTTGACTCATTTAAATATTACCTTGTACAGAGATATTTATGTAAATCCTCCTTGTGAAATAAAAGGAATTCTGATATGCTAGTAACACCCACGTGGTAGCCTTGGCCCCTGTACTTACTGGGCTGTGACTATTGATAAGCAACTTAATCTCTCTGAGTTGTCACTTTTGCAACTGCGAAACAAAAATTTAAACAAAACAAAAATTCTTGTCTCATAATTTGAACTGTCTTTAAAAATAAAAAGTGCCATGCCTATAAAATTTTGGTTGCTAGTATATTGTATATGTCTGGATTTTCATGCATTGAATTTCTTTAAATTAGGCACAGATGTCTGATTTCATCTTATTTATATTAATAACTTTTATTTTCATATAGCACTTAGATATTGACAAAAAAGTTCCACATAGATATCTTTAAACTTTGCAGTAATTCTGATGGGTAGATATTGTTAGCTCTGCAAACTTAGGTTTAAAAGATGTAAGTTACTGACCTATGGTCCATACCTCCAAAATTGAAAACCAATTTTATACTACAGCTTATCTCGATGCAGTTTTAATGCATATTAAGTAAAATGTGCTTTTTCTCATGTGGACAAATTAGGGTATGTGAACGTTTAATAATGTCTAGTTCTCAACTAGATAACATGCTGACCGGGATAATCACATAGCCAGCAAGACTTACTGAATATCCTCTAGGTTCAGAGGTGAAAAAGCATTGAAAGAAGTAGCATCCCACATTCCTGAACCACGAGGAGTCAGTGAAAAGGAGGAACAGACTGAGGTAGTCTTTTAAGATACAAGAAGAATGTGGCCTTAAAAATAGAGGCCATGGTCAGAGGAATGATTTCTTCGTGTCTCTAGAATAGCGAGGCTAATCTAGATGTAGATTATGGAATTTATGAAGGTCTCATTTAATTTTCTTTAAAAACACTAATTTACATAAGTTTAATAGACATTGATTTTTATGCATCATCTTCTTGTCGAAGTTTTAAAGGCAATAGCTGTAATTTATACCATTGGGGAAAAAATGCTTTACAATTAGTATGGGAATGTTTCCTCATTATAAGTAAGAGCTACAGACAATTGAGTAGGGTAAAAATTATTATAGTTAAACAGCAGCAAACCTAATTTGTACTGCTGGAACACTAAATCTTATTTTGAAAAATTTTTGAAATGCTTCCATTATAAAAATACGGAAATTTATGTATTCCCATGTACATATAAACATATATTTGTATATGTAAACTATAAATACATAACAAAGTTTTGGTGAATATAGTATAATAATCATACACTACCTTAAAATGATAAGATTAATGGTGAAAAGAATGGATTTCTATATCTTTCTTTGTACACTCAAGTATTTCTATTTACCAGCTTTCAACTAAGCAAACAAACAAAAAAAACCAAGAGGCAAAATCTATGATTAGATTTTGCGGATCTCCAGACTATGTCAGCTGTTGTTATCTAGTTTTGCTTTGTGTTTATGAAGAAATTGTTATCAACAGTCTTTCAGAATAGAATCTCTTTAACTAGGGAAGCTTCTCCATATAAAAATAAGATTGAATTATAGCTGATTTTTGCTCTGTTTTTGGTTTTCATGCAATTTCTTAATTTTCTTTACAAATCACTGCTTAGAAAATTAAAACATAGCTCTATTTTTTATATACCATACAGGTGAAAGGTTGAAATTAATTTCTAAATTCATTCACTTGCATCCTATATGCCCTAATAAATATCCATTTTTATTTGCCTATTACATGTATGTATTTTGCAATAATAAAATTATCAATGTTCCCTTACTTAAAAAGGTATGTATTTTTCTCAGTGATGAGTAAGATTTATTTAATATTAATGAATGAAAATATAAATACAAAGAGGTCAGGCAGTAAAGCTATTACTGTGATATGTAAAAGTAACTAATGGTCTGTTAGAACAATGTTGGACAATGATTCATTTGGGGTATTAAATGATAGAACTGCAGTCCACAGAGCTCAGAGTTTCCTCAGGCTTGCTTTGCATATTACTAAGTATTTTGAGCTCTTTTTTTTTCTTTTTTAAAGATTTTATTTATTCATTCAACAGAGAGAGAGAGACAGCCAGCTAGAGAGGGAACACAAGCAGGGGAGTGGGAGAGGAAGAAGCAGGCTCCCAGCGGAGGAGCCTGATGTGGGGCTCGATCCCAGAACGCCGGGATCACGCCCTGAGCTGAAGGCAGACACTTAATGACTGAGCCACCCAGGCGCCCCAAGTATTTTGAGCTCTTTACCTCTTAAGCCCACTCAAGCACAAACAATTCTCCTTTCATCTGTCTTCTTTATTGATCTTTGTTTTAAGATTTTGTTGCTAGAAAAGTTTCTCAAGGTCAAAAATATTTGAAAACCTTTTACTGCTGTAGAACGTTATTTTCTTTCCGTTAATGTGTTCTGTGGGAAGGTATGCAGTGCACATGATTATGGAGCATGATTTTTTTATTAAATCACCTTCTTAGTTATAGGAGACCAATAATTTAAAGAAGCCTTACTATGGTTCATATATGACATTAAAGCAGTTATTAGGTGTATTTACTATATGTGCTGTGATCACACATTTCTTCAAACTCTTAAAAGGAACATATAATTGATATATTACCAAAGTAAAACAACTTATGTTTCTGTTTAAAAAAGAGTGTCATGTAAGTGAATCCTCTTAATATTTTCAAAATTACAAGTATTTTCAGTATTGTAAACAGTATCCTTTTAAATTTATGTCAAAGCTTTAAAATTACAAATTAAAACCAATTTCTCTAAAAGTAATGTTGTTAATGAGGTTTTAAAAAATAAATGTCCTTCTTTCACTCTCCATAAAAGAAACCTGACCTTAGCTTTATCTTTTGTATATGACTCACTCATAACTCATAATATTTTTATAACATAATATTTTTAATGTTCAATCCATATGGAACTTTTTTTACATATGGCCTGAGATAGAAATCTATGGTTATTTTAATAGTTTGCTAATTGTCCTATACACTGAACAATCCATTTTCCACACATTTAAATTACCATTTTTATTGTATACAAACTCTAACGATTTAAAAAGTGCTACCAAGTATGAAGAATTGTGTTCCGTAAACTTAGATGTTGACATTAATGGTGAATTTCCATCCTGTAATAAGTGCCAGATGGAGTCATAAGCATTGAACTAATCAGAAAACCTGGTCTAGATGAAGCCAACCATGGTAAGCATGTAAAGAGAGAGAATTGCTATCATGAAATACTGATGAACAAGGATAAGAGACTAGATAGCAAGTTAAAAAAAAAGTAGGAGAAAATCTAGGGTATCTGTTCCCCATAAGCTAAAACCCATACGCTCAGGAAAGCAGACCTACCACGATGTCTCAAAAAGTTCAAGTATGGGAAAAATATAATGTGTCCTTTGTCCTTAGGAACAAAGAGGTTCTGTTTAACTTTGGTTAGAGTAGTTCCAGAGAAACTACGGACCAAAACTGAGATTTGGAAAGCTGTTTCAGAAATATTGAAAAGCTTTGGGATCTAGAAAGTGGGCATGTGATATGTTTTTCCCACAAAATTCATACGCAAAATAAGTATTAGAATGGCACTGAAGTTAACTGCCCACAAGTAAATGAGATAGAAGGAAGTAAACCCACAAAAACAAGGAAATAGCTGCTTGTTTTCATTTTAGAGAATTTTAAGTGGTTGACAAGGGGAAATTGTGCATATTTCATGTTCAACACATTTCTGGTATTGTAGCTACTCGTGTGAAAAATATTCAAAGTGCACTTACTTCAAATGGTAACATTTAAATGTTTCTCTGGGGGTAAAATGAGTTTATTCTCCAATTTGGGAGCAAAAATTCTGCTTTAAAATTTGTTTGAACAGGGCAATCTAATTCTGTTTAAGAAAAAGGAGCCTACAGTCTCAGGTAAATTGAGCTCTATTGATGAAGATACATTACTGTGATTGCGCTAATAAAACTCCATTGTTGTAGCATGTTTCCCATTAGAATTACATGTAATTATGCCAGATGACTGGTATGCAAGACACTCGATAAGTGCTATTTATTATTATTTAAGCTTGACCTCAAAAATGAGTAGAATTTTCGTATTGAAGACAGTGGTGGAGGGAAGATGTGATGGTAGCAGTAGTAAAGTCATCCCAGATCAGAACAAAAACTCAAGGAAACAAATGAAGCCTGCATTGCAAGGTATTTGTGGAAAATGCTCAGGGCTGTCTAACTAGCTTTATGTCTATATCGGATCTAGCATCCATTCAGTAATTTGTATTACATTATTTAACATGTAACTGGATTAGTTAGACCCCATGGATTCAAAGCCAAGCTGTATCTCACGCTCTCTGGGCGTTTGCAGTGTAGTGGGGTTTAGGAAAATAATGAAACTGAAAGGGTTGAGAGGTTGTTTTAGGCGATGAGGAGAGTTTGGGAGGAGGAGAGTGACCGGCTGCCAGTGTGATTAGCTCAGCACATCCCATGATTAGATCAGAGCACATGAGCCCAGGTGCCTGGAGAGGAGTCAAGAGGGCTGCCACTTTGACGTTTCCCCCTCCTTGTCCACGCTCTGCAGTCCCACAACAGCATTTCAAATCTTGGTAAAACATCACTGATGAGCCCTTAAATGTAATTGTGTTCACTTTGTTGTTATTTTTAGTTTCTACAAAAATAAATAAATAAGTAGCTCTGAACGGGAAAAGTAAGAAACATCTATTAATCTTTGCTCTATTTAAGGGCTCCTGACTCCCTCCCTTTCTTGATTCTTACATTTCTTTCTGAGCGCTTTGGTTTTGCCGAAACACTGCAATGACACTCACCTCTAAGGGAAGTGTAGAACTTCTGAATCTCATTCTAAACTCACGTCCCGTCTATGGATGAGGACTCAGAACTACTTGAGCACAGTGGTGGGGGTTCTCACCCAATTTCCAGGAGTGAGTTACAGTTATCGCTGTGTCTACGTATGTTTCTCACTTCTCTGTGCTGTAGCAACTCTTTGAAGAGTCGAAGCACAAACTTTTTCAGCGTTCCTCGTCTCCCTGCGGAATCGATCGCAGACAAGATTTCTTCTTACTGTTGTGTGTGCAGGGTTGAGAAGGAAAGTCCCAGTGGTATAGAACTTGCAGTCACCAGGACTGCTGGGCCTTAATGTGCCCTCTTTTCCTCCTTTCTCCAGGCTGAGTCAAGAAATACAGTGGTACGCCTATTTTGGTAATGCAAATTCCCTTTGTGGTTTTTTGTTTTGTTTTGTTTTTAGTATTTTATCTTTCATCTTAGGTATAAGATATTCCTTATAACATACCATGCCTATACTCTAATGCTTCAATACCATTAGGATTTCTCCTTTTGTTTCAAATTTCAGATTGAGGCTAACTAGTTCATCACGTGAGACTGCATCATTTCATTTAGCTGGCTCTCCTAAATTTGACACAAGGCAATTCTTTCATTACCAGTGTCGCCTTCATTTATAAGGACGTTCTTTCTATTGAAAATAGGGGCAAATGATTTGCAGTGAGTCTCATTTAATTATTCAGTGATTGCTCTTAATCATATGCATATTTCATAAGTTATTTCCAATTTTCAAAAACAGAAAACTGTATTGGTTTACTTAAATATTGTACTTGCTTTATTTTTCCTACAGTATTTGGGCAAAATAAATTTGCCCTTATTGAAAAGCAAAGGCAAATACGTTAATTTTGAAGAAAATGAGAGCATTTTCAAATTTTATATTAAAGTGTTCCTTTTATAAACCATTGCTTTAAAATTATATACATTTATTTATTTTCTAGTTATATCCTGAGCTGGGTATTAATTTCTCAGTCACACTCCAAGGTATGTTTTTATTTTTCTGTGAATATTGTATAAGTGAATAAACACTGACTCATGAAAGTTTTCTTATATTTAATTCTGTAAATCATACTTTTTTTGGTTTTATACTAGCTGAACAAATTATGCCAAAACACATTGAAGTGAAGTTTTAGCTATGTAAGAGTCTACTGCTTTCCTGGGTAAAAGATAGTGAGTTTAAAAATATTGATTCCGGGGCGCCGGGGTGGCGCAGTCGTTAAGCGTCTGCCTTTGGCTCAGGGCGTGATCCTGGCGTTCTGGGATCGAGCTCCACATCAGGCTTCTCTGCTAGGAGCCTGCTTCTTCCTCTCCCACTCCTCCTGCTTGTGTTCCCTCTCTCACTGGCTGTCTCTTTCTGTCAAATAAATAAATAAAATCTTTAAAAATTAAAAAAAAATAAAAATAAAAATATTGATTCCATTTGATATTATTCTTCTCTAGTACTTGTAAAACATTCTAGTTATATTTGAAACCTTATATGTGGAATTCATTTTATTAAAATNTTAAAAAAAAAATAAAAATAAAAATATTGATTCCATTTGATATTATTTCTTCTCTAGTACTTGTAAAACATTCTAGTTATATTTGAAACCTTATATGTGGAATTCATTTTATTAAAATGTAGATTTTCAGATATTACACTACGATTCACATTTGATGGTCCATTAAAATAAACAAAAAAGCCAGGGCATTTCATCTGATTCATAAAGGAACAAATATTATGGAAGTATCACCAAGTTCTGTCTTGTGTTATCAGAAAAAGGAAGACCATCAAGGGTCACAAATTCTTTGATATGTACATTTGTGAGAGTTTAACACCCCAATGAAGAATCTAATCTCTCCCCTTATCTCTTGCCTTTACAGAGTTGGTAAGTAATGTTTCTTAGTCACAGATCAGATCATAGCATCCCCTTTCTAGGCAGTATTAAATAAATAGCTCGGAGCTTAGTAACATGTGGAATCCTACTAATACCAGAGAGTTCTTCAGATTGAACCAATGTTAGTGTTATATAAATTTGAACTGCTAGCTCTGAAGACAGCCCCAATTAAAAATATATAGATGTATGTTTCTATGTCCATAGCCTGTGCAGTCTTGGTGGTATGATTCTATTTATTCCACAAAGAATTACTGATTATCTGTTGTGTGTCAAGAATATGTGAAGTATGGCAGATTAATATGCAAATAAGATCCAGCTTTTCATCAAAGGTTCTTTCAGCCTGATGAAGAGGATGGCCCAAAGAACAGTTACCATACGATGTGACAAGTTGTATGGTAGACTATTGCCTAGGAAGTTATAAAAGGAAAGAAAAAATGGAGCCAAGGAGCACACTGACTCCGCCTTCTATAAAGGGAACTTCAGAAAAAAAGATTTTAAGACTGAGAGTAGGTGGGGCAGTTAGGACTGGAGAGATCATTGCATCTGTCAAATCTGTGGAGGTGCACGAGGGACCAGGTAGCTACCTGCTGTGTACTGTCTGCTTCTCCGGGCGATGGTGGAAATGAAGCAGAGCAGGGAAATTAGACTGGAATGTTGGAGACGCTCCCACACCACGCTAAGGCTAATGAGGCCTTTGTTTTCCCTCAAATTTTCAAAAGTACATTAACATTTATAATTTTATTTCTAGTATTAAATCATTTATTGTAAGTAAGATGCCTAGCCTTCTTCATTCTTGTCAAGGTGGTAATACTTGAGGCATACCTGAGTAATCCAATATGTTTGGCAGTTTTGTTTTGTTTTGTTTTGGTTTTTTTTATCATTTTACAAACATCACAGCTGCTTTCTATAGGATAAAATCCTAGGAGTATCACATATTCCTCACATCTTCCTCTTCTCCGAGGATCTGACTATATCTCTGACATTGATACTGAATGTTGCTCTCAGTTTCCAGATGCCCAAGAAGAAACCCTTCGTATGACCCACATGCAACATCTGGAACTGTTAAGATTATTTTCCCTTCAGTTTCAACATATTAGAGACTTCAGAGTCCCTCATAAAACCAAAATTAGGACAATAAGGAACAAATATCTAAGAAATATAATGAATGAATCAAATCTATAGGATTGACATGGCATCTACTCTCTGTCATAAGCAGGATATAAAATAAGATCTTCCTAACTTAGAATGTCAAGTAGTCAATAATTTGTATTAAATATAAGAGATTTAATGATGGCTTGTAAGGAGTTAAAGAAGATCATGGCATAATAATTTCTTTTCTTATTACCGTGTGAAGGATTGATATTCAAGGAACTTATATAGCATGAAATGAAAAAGAACATGCATGGATAAAGTTTTGAGCATATTTCAAATATAACACCGAGGGACCTTGCAGACAGTTGCACCTGGTAACCAGTAGTTGGAAAGAAGGTGCTTTGTTTTGAGTAAAGATTTCTGGCTGGTTCTCAAACCAAGAAAGTCAAAAAAACCTGCACTTGCGAATTGTTACAGCAGCCACATATTAGAGGATCATTTTTAGTTATTCATGGCTTTGTGATGAGAGTGGGAGGTAAGCCTGCATGGCCAGTGATAACCTACACTCTATGGAGGGTTTTAGAAGGATGCTCTTTGTTTTAGTTTTGTGATTTCAAGTGTACCAATTATAATTACAGGGAGATACTACCATTTTAAGGCATGGAGATCTTTGTATGACAGGGAAGAGCCAAAATTAAAATTAAATTATACCTGTTTTAAAAAAAAAAGGATGGAACCATGTTCTTTTACATTCTACATCTATAATTTAGTATGCCAGTTCGGATACGCCTGGCAATGGGTTTCCTATTCTCAGTTACCTTGTGGGTGTAATCGCATGGTTAAGACCTACTCAAAAGTTATTACTGTAATGTCTGTCTTGCAACACTTGTTTTTTAAAGGTTTTATTTATTTATTTGACAGAGAGAGAGACAGCCAGCGAGAGAGGGAACACAAGCAGGGGNAGCATGGTTAAGACCTACTCAAAAGTTATTACTGTAATGTCTGTCTTGCAACACTTGTTTTTTACAGGTTTTATTTATTTATTTGACAGAGAGAGAGACAGCCAGCGAGAGAGGGAACACAAGCAGGGGGAGTGGGAGAGGAAGAAGCGGGCTCCCAGTGGTGGAGCCTGATGTGGGGCTCGATCCTATAACGCCGGGATCACGCCCTGAGCCGAAGGCAGATGCTTAACGACTGAGCCACCCAGGCGCCCCTGTCTTGCAACACTTTGATTTTAATTCTGCTAAAATAATTAGTGATCATGATAGTTGGAATTTTTAATTGAGAAATGTGGGAAGATTCCCTGGGACAAGGAAAAATGGGAAAAAGTTCTGGACTTCTCCAGAAAAAAACATTAACTCCAGTGACCAAAAGACTATCTTAATACTTTTATTAGTGTAATGTAGTACCTGGAGAAATGGAAATAATGTTTGAAACTAGTGGGTACAGATTCATATAATTTTCTAAGCCTGCATGGTAGAAATATTCCAACATAGTTTTACCACTAATTTTCTAAGAGTTTCCAAAGCTGAATGGACTTAGTAGAGTTAATCACTAAAAATATGTTCTGGGTTGATTACTTGTAAGTTAATGTCTGTAAGGTTGAGTATTATAAGTCCTAAACATGTGACTTGTTTACATTAACAAAAGCAAACCCCATTTCCACTCCTGCCCTGAATCACTGACAACAAAATTAGAACATATATAATTTTTATATCCACATTATTCAATTATAAGCCTGCAAAGCCTACCAGCCAGATATTAATCTCCTGCAAAAAGAGTCATCTTTTGAGTTGTATTTCTGGGGTGTTCTTAAGGTGCAGTGCTCTGAATAGATTCCTGTACTCTGGCCCTCTCTGCTGTTTGTACCAATGCGGACCCTCACAGCAGGACCCGTCTCTTGGACAGATGTGTCCTCAGCTGCTCAACACAACCAGTGCTCCCACTTTTGCCTCAGGACTCCCGGTTGATCCCTGAGCTGCTGCAGTCCTTTGCCACTGCTGCTCTGTGAAAAGTGGGAGTTGCTGCTGAGGCTCTCTGTACTGAGTCTATCTCCACATCAATACAATAATAACAGCTTACTATTTCTTCTATCACACCCCACTGCAGATGTGTTCCAGGTGTTCATGTCTCAGAGCCCAGGGTAGTACGTCAAGAGTCCAGAGACAGAACTGCCTTCCTCTATCGTATCGGTCAGATGTTAGTTGCTCTACCCAGAATTCACTAGTTCACAGAATGTTTGATGATGGAATCATCAATCCCCTTAACAAGAGAAAGAGAATATCTGCTTCATAATAGGCCAGTCTCATCCTCCAGCCCAGAGGAGATCCTCAAAATATGAATAGATTAACAAACAAACAAAGTAGCTGCTATGAACATTAGCATGGAGATCTTTATTTTGGTGTGTGTGAACATATGTTTTCGTTTCTCATGGGTAAATACCAGGTAGGTTACCCAGTAATTTTATTCCTAGGTATTTACCCAAGAGAGATGAAAACATATGTTTGCAGAGAAACTTTCATATAAATGTTCATGGGAGTTTTATTCATCGTAACTAAAAAATAACTAGAAATGACACAAATATCCCTCAACCAAATGAATTAAAATGGATTTTAAATTTAAATGAAATGGATTTTAAAATGTGGTACATCTGTACAGTAGAAATCAGCTAAGAAATAAAAATGGGCAAACTTTTGATATTGCAAAACATGGGTGAATCTCTCCAGCATTATGTTGAATAAAAGAAGCTAGACACAAAAGAATGTGCACTTTATGATTCTATTTATGTGAAATTCTTGAACAGGCAAAATGAACTTATGGTGACATAAACCTGAGCACTGAGAGCTTGAGGTTAAAGAGTGGAGGAAGGGGCATAACTGCAAAGATAGAAATGTTCTGTATTTTGATTGGGCTGGGGTCACTTAAATCGGTGAATTTTATCATTTATCAATTACTCCTCAGTAAACGTGCTGCGTTTTTAGGACCTAGGGAGCATGGCTTCCCAAGGTCTGAGTCATCCAGTTCGTATCCTGCTACTCCTATCTTCTATAGTACCTCACTGAAAGTATGTTCATCTGATATTCTCTATTGATTTTATAGCTACTCTTCTACAGCCAGCTTCTATAAATTAAATAAGGCAGATATTAGTACCCGATTTTGCAAGCTTTTGCGTATTTTGAAACATGATTGACTTTCCTGGAATCGGCTTCCCTTCTCAGCTCAAAGCCATTGTATCTACCAATGCAATATATAATTCATCTATATTTACTAATAGAGAACAAAGTTCAAAAAAGTTCTTTGTGGGGCACCTGGGTGGCTCAGTCTGTTGGGCACCCGACTCTTGATTTTGGCTCAGGTCATGAACTCAGGGTCATGGGATCCAGCCCCAGGTTGGGATCCAAGCTGGACATGGAGTCTGCTTGAGATTCTCTCTCTCCTTCTCCCCCAACTTGTGCGTGCACTCTCTTTCTCTCTCTCTCAAATAAATAAATAAATCTCTTTTAAAAAAGACTTCTTCGGGGCGCCTGGGTGGTGCGGTCGTTAAGCGTCTGCCTTCAGCTCAGGGCGTGATCCCGGGGTTATGGGATCTAGCCCCACATCAGGCTCTTCCGCTATGAGCCTGTTTCTTCCTCTCCCGCTCCCCCTGCTTGTGTTCCCTCTCTCACTGGCTGTCTCTATCTCTTCAAAAAAAAAAAAAAAAAAAAAAAAGACTTCTTCATGACAGCTAATTGAAAAGGAAAAAAACACTTTGTTTTCTTTACTCTCTTCAATGCATTTGTAATGATCTAGTTTTAATTTGTGATAAGTTATAATTTTGAAGTTTGGCTTAAGTTAGAAGGTGATATATCCTTGATTTATGCAAAGAGCATCCAACCTCTGTATGACATAGTAATTCATGACATTCGTTAATCATATCCCTTCATTTTCTTACCATCTGGTCATTTCCCCACAGAGTAAACTTTTATAAAGCTATTTCCAAAAATACGTTTTTCATGTTTTTAAATGCTTCACAAAGTCATCTTTATTCTTTTCACTTGATATTTTTAGCCTTATCTCAAGGTTGCCACAGTTGCATTGCAAAAGGTTTTTCCATTAGAAATGGTACTGACTGTAAAATAATGTTCTTAAAATAACACTCCAGAAGTATTATTTATTTTCGTTTTGGCACAGAAAATACACTGCAACAACTTTATAAACTTGTTCAGCAAAGTCAGCCAAGAGCCATTTACAACATATGCTGTGTACACAAGGGCAGTGTGTTGTCTTGAATTCTTAACTAATTGTCTGTAACAGCAAAGAAACCCTTAAGAGTATTTTGAAAAGTAAGTACTCTGTAAAACTTGCATCTACCTCATAAAATCTGTGATAAGCAAATATCCCAATGTCACTGAGGTGGTTGTTCCCATTACCACAACGTATAGTCTCTTCAACAAATACATAGAGTTACAACCATTAAACAAAATGAGATTGATTAATATTTCAGGTATTATCTTAGTAAATATAAATCTATGTGCACCATTTCACACACAATTTCTTCTTTTTTTTTAAAGATTTTATTTATTTATTCGACAGAGATAGAGACAGCCAGTGAGAGAGGGAACACAAGCAGGGGGAGTGGGAGAGGAAGAAGCAGGCTCATAGAGGAAGAGCCTGATGTGGAGCTCGATCCCATAATGCCAGGATCACGCCCTGAGCCTAAGGCAGACGCTTAATTGCTGTGCCACCGAGGCGCCCACACACACAATTTCTTCTATTTAGTTTAGGCGACTTTTTTTTTTTTTTTTTGGTTTGTGTAGCCTTATATAAACCTAAACTATTGCACCAAATTAGCATTTAAGGTGTGTAAGCACGGAATGTATCTTCCAGTCTTTGGAAGAATTATCCTAATAAAGGGGCACCTGGGTGGCTCAGTTAAGTGTCTGCCTTTAGCTCAGGTCATGATCCCAGGATCCCAGGATCCTAAGATCACACCCCACATCAGGCTCCCTGCTCAGTGGGGAGCTTGCTTCTCCCTCTCCCCCTACTTGTGGTCTCTCTCTTTGTTAAATAAATAAATTTAAAAAAAAGAATTATTCCAATAACTTGCATTTACGTTTTTGCTCTATTTCCTACGTGTCAATGAACCTATAGTCAAATTTACTCTNAGCCACCCAGGCGCCCCTGTCTTGCAACACTTTGATTTTAATTCTGCTAAAATAATTAGTGATCATGATAGTTGGAATTTTTAATTGAGAAATGTGGGAAGATTCCCTGGGACAAGGAAAAATGGGAAAAAGTTCTGGACTTCTCCAGAAAAAAACATTAACTCCAGTGACCAAAAGACTATCTTAATACTTTTATTAGTGTAATGTAGTACCTGGAGAAATGGAAATAATGTTTGAAACTAGTGGGTACAGATTCATATAATTTTCTAAGCCTGCATGGTAGAAATATTCCAACATAGTTTTACCACTAATTTTCTAAGAGTTTCCAAAGCTGAATGGACTTAGTAGAGTTAATCACTAAAAATATGTTCTGGGTTGATTACTTGTAAGTTAATGTCTGTAAGGTTGAGTATTATAAGTCCTAAACATGTGACTTGTTTACATTAACAAAAGCAAACCCCATTTCCACTCCTGCCCTGAATCACTGACAACAAAATTAGAACATATATAATTTTTATATCCACATTATTCAATTATAAGCCTGCAAAGCCTACCAGCCAGATATTAATCTCCTGCAAAAAGAGTCATCTTTTGAGTTGTATTTCTGGGGTGTTCTTAAGGTGCAGTGCTCTGAATAGATTCCTGTACTCTGGCCCTCTCTGCTGTTTGTACCAATGCGGACCCTCACAGCAGGACCCGTCTCTTGGACAGATGTGTCCTCAGCTGCTCAACACAACCAGTGCTCCCACTTTTGCCTCAGGACTCCCGGTTGATCCCTGAGCTGCTGCAGTCCTTTGCCACTGCTGCTCTGTGAAAAGTGGGAGTTGCTGCTGAGGCTCTCTGTACTGAGTCTATCTCCACATCAATACAATAATAACAGCTTACTATTTCTTCTATCACACCCCACTGCAGATGTGTTCCAGGTGTTCATGTCTCAGAGCCCAGGGTAGTACGTCAAGAGTCCAGAGACAGAACTGCCTTCCTCTATCGTATCGGTCAGATGTTAGTTGCTCTACCCAGAATTCACTAGTTCACAGAATGTTTGATGATGGAATCATCAATCCCCTTAACAAGAGAAAGAGAATATCTGCTTCATAATAGGCCAGTCTCATCCTCCAGCCCAGAGGAGATCCT
This sequence comes from Ailuropoda melanoleuca, assembly GCF_002007445.2. Classification (NCBI taxonomy): domain Eukaryota; kingdom Metazoa; phylum Chordata; class Mammalia; order Carnivora; family Ursidae; genus Ailuropoda; species Ailuropoda melanoleuca. The sequence goes on along the minus strand of NC_048219.1, from coordinate 125,701,494 downwards.
CAAAATATGAATAGATTAACAAACAAACAAAGTAGCTGCTATGAACATTAGCATGGAGATCTTTATTTTGGTGTGTGTGAACATATGTTTTCGTTTCTCATGGGTAAATACCAGGTAGGTTACCCAGTAATTTTATTCCTAGGTATTTACCCAAGAGAGATGAAAACATATGTTTGCAGAGAAACTTTCATATAAATGTTCATGGGAGTTTTATTCATCGTAACTAAAAAATAACTAGAAATGACACAAATATCCCTCAACCAAATGAATTAAAATGGATTTTAAATTTAAATGAAATGGATTTTAAAATGTGGTACATCTGTACAGTAGAAATCAGCTAAGAAATAAAAATGGGCAAACTTTTGATATTGCAAAACATGGGTGAATCTCTCCAGCATTATGTTGAATAAAAGAAGCTAGACACAAAAGAATGTGCACTTTATGATTCTATTTATGTGAAATTCTTGAACAGGCAAAATGAACTTATGGTGACATAAACCTGAGCACTGAGAGCTTGAGGTTAAAGAGTGGAGGAAGGGGCATAACTGCAAAGATAGAAATGTTCTGTATTTTGATTGGGCTGGGGTCACTTAAATCGGTGAATTTTATCATTTATCAATTACTCCTCAGTAAACGTGCTGCGTTTTTAGGACCTAGGGAGCATGGCTTCCCAAGGTCTGAGTCATCCAGTTCGTATCCTGCTACTCCTATCTTCTATAGTACCTCACTGAAAGTATGTTCATCTGATATTCTCTATTGATTTTATAGCTACTCTTCTACAGCCAGCTTCTATAAATTAAATAAGGCAGATATTAGTACCCGATTTTGCAAGCTTTTGCATATTTTGAAACATGATTGACTTTCCTGGAATCGGCTTCCCTTCTCAGCTCAAAGCCATTGTATCTACCAATGCAATATATAATTCATCTATATTTACTAATAGAGAACAAAGTTCAAAAAAGTTCTTTGTGGGGCACCTGGGTGGCTCAGTCTGTTGGGCACCCGACTCTTGATTTTGGCTCAGGTCATGAACTCAGGGTCATGGGATCCAGCCCCAGGTTGGGATCCAAGCTGGACATGGAGTCTGCTTGAGATTCTCTCTCTCCTTCTCCCCCAACTTGTGCGTGCACTCTCTTTCTCTCTCTCTCAAATAAATAAATAAATCTCTTTTAAAAAAGACTTCTTCGGGGCGCCTGGGTGGTGCGGTCGTTAAGCGTCTGCCTTCAGCTCAGGGCGTGATCCCGGGGTTATGGGATCTAGCCCCACATCAGGCTCTTCCGCTATGAGCCTGTTTCTTCCTCTCCCGCTCCCCCTGCTTGTGTTCCCTCTCTCACTGGCTGTCTCTATCTCTTCAAAAAAAAAAAAAAAAAAAAAAAAGACTTCTTCATGACAGCTAATTGAAAAGGAAAAAAACACTTTGTTTTCTTTACTCTCTTCAATGCATTTGTAATGATCTAGTTTTAATTTGTGATAAGTTATAATTTTGAAGTTTGGCTTAAGTTAGAAGGTGATATATCCTTGATTTATGCAAAGAGCATCCAACCTCTGTATGACATAGTAATTCATGACATTCGTTAATCATATCCCTTCATTTTCTTACCATCTGGTCATTTCCCCACAGAGTAAACTTTTATAAAGCTATTTCCAAAAATACGTTTTTCATGTTTTTAAATGCTTCACAAAGTCATCTTTATTCTTTTCACTTGATATTTTTAGCCTTATCTCAAGGTTGCCACAGTTGCATTGCAAAAGGTTTTTCCATTAGAAATGGTACTGACTGTAAAATAATGTTCTTAAAATAACACTCCAGAAGTATTATTTATTTTCGTTTTGGCACAGAAAATACACTGCAACAACTTTATAAAATTGTTCAGCAAAGTCAGCCAAGAGCCATTTACAACATATGCTGTGTACACAAGGGCAGTGTGTTGTCTTGAATTCTTAACTAATTGTCTGTAACAGCAAAGAAATCCTTAAGAGTATTTTGAAAAGTAAGTACTCGATAAAACTTGCATCTACCTCATAAAATCTGTGATAAGCAAATATCCCAATGTCACTGAGGTGGTTGTTCCCATTACCACAACATATAGTCTCTTCAACAAATACATAGAGTTACAACCATTAAACAAAATGAGATTGATTAATATTTCAGGTATTATCTTAGTAAATATAAATCTATGTGCACCATTTCACACACAATTTCTTCTTTTTTTTTAAAAGATATTATTTATTTATTCGACAGAGATAGAGACAGCCAGTGAGAGAGGGAACACAAGCAGGGGGAGTGGGAGAGGAAGAAGCAGGCTCATAGAGGAAGAGCCTGATGTGGAGCTCGATCCCATAATGCCAGGATCACGCCCTGAGCCGAAGGCAGACGCTTAATTGCTGTGCCACCCAGGCGCCCCCACACACAATTTCTTCTATTTAGTTTAGGCGACTTTTTTTTTTTTTTTTTGGTTTGTGTAGCCTTATATAAATCTAACCTATTGCACCAAATTAGCATTTAAGGTGTGTAAGCACGGAATGTATCTTCCAGTCTTTGGAAGAATTATCCTAATAAAGGGGCACCTGGGTGGCTCAGTTAAGTGTCTGCCTTTAGCTCAGGTCATGATCCCAGGATCCCAGGATCCTAAGATCACACCCCACATCAGGCTCCCTGCTCAGTGGGGAGCTTGCTTCTCCCTCTCCCCCTACTTGTGGTCTCTCTCTTTGTTAAATAAATAAATTAAAAAAAAAAGAATTATTCCAATAACTTGCATTTACGTTTTTGCTCTATTTCCTACGTGTCAATGAACCTATAGTCAAATTTACTCTTCACTTATTTCTGATTTCTTCTTGGTTCTGGAAATTGTGTACCATCTTTATTTCTTTGCTGAATAAATGCATAGTCCAACATTTGTATGGCCTTGAGTAATCCAGAATACTTAAATTTGTTTCTATGTTGCTGAAATTACAAAGAACCTGAGCCTGAAGAACATGATACATAATATAATCTAATATTAATCGTTCTTTATTTAGATGAGCTATATAGTTAAGGGAACAGGCATCTAGGTATTATGATAAAAGCAAGTAACTATTGGATGCCTTGGTGCAACAGTTGGTTAAACACCCAGCTCTTAATTTGGACCCAGGTTGTGATTTCAGGGGGTCCTGGGATCAAACCCTGTGTCAGGCTCTGCTCTAAGTGTGCACCTGAGTGGCTCAGTCAGTTAAGTGTCCGCCTTTGGCTCAGGCCATGATCACAGGGTCCTGGGATGGAGTCCCACATCGGGCTTCCTGCTCAGCAGGGAGTCTGGTTCTCCCTCTGCCCTTCACCCAAGTTGTGCTCTCTCTCAAATAAATAAAATCTTTAAAAAAAATAAAGTTTCTCTCTCTTTCTCCTTCTGCCCCTCGCCTGAATGCTCTCTCTCTCTCTAAAATAACAATAAAATAAATAAATAAGGCATGTAACTATGAGTGAGAAGATGGACTCTTTCTACATAGTATAAAATGAAACAGTTCAAGTTTTACTTGTATCATTTACTAACAAATTAAATTTGAATAAGCCAGTCCTACCTCATTTTCCTCATCTCAAAAAGTTGTAGAGGAGGGGCAAGAACCTCAACTTAAAAAGGAAGAAGTAGAAACTTAAAAACATTTTTTTCCTTTCCAGATCTACCTTGATAACTTAATTTGGCTTGAAATTGCTTTTTTAATCAGGCAAAGATGTTAGCAAATTTTGAAATGGTATTGAAGCAGAAGTTTTAACTTAAAAAATCATGAGAAGTCTGGCCCCTTGCTACATGATTTAGAGAAGATATATGTAATTTGATTTTTACTAAATTAATGAAAGATAAATAAAAAGCCAAACTAAACTTTAAAACTTTATAGTTAATTCTAAATTGCTTGTATTTTGCAAAATAAAAGAAAATTGGCATAGGCTGTATTCTTTCTGAGACCAACCTTACGGAGAACAAATTAAGAAATATGTAACAGATGATGTCTTTGATTTTTAGTCTTTTTTGAGGTTTGAATAGATACACAAAAGTGTGCCTATACTAACTGTACAGTTTGGTGAATTTTCATAAACAGAATACACCTGTATAGCTAACACCCTGATTAAGAAACACAACCTTACTAGAAGCCCAGCTTCCCCCTTCATGAACTTCTTGTAGTCACTAACCACCACACACAATGCAAGTGTGACCACTCTCTTGACTTCTAAAAACATACTTTAGTTTCACGTATTTTCTACTCTATGGAAATGAAAATACACACTTGTTTTATTGTGTGATTCTGCCCACATTTACTTTTCATTCACCTAGTGATTGACATTGGTATTGGTTCAGTGATGGTGGATCCAAATAATGCTAAAGTGGCCACTTTGAAATCTGTCTTTTGGGGAATATAAATACGTGTCCTCTTGGGTATATACTTAGAAGTAGAATTGTTGGCATAGAGAGGATGTGTGTACTCAGCTCTCCTAGATACTGTTATGTGATCTTTTTTCAAACTAATTTTATCACACTTGGCTCCCATCAGAAGCACATGAAAATTCTTGTTCCTTCACATCCTTGCCAACACTTAGTATTACCAGATTTTTAAAAATTTTAGCGTTTCTAATGTGTGTCGTAGTACTACTACAACATGTTCTTAATTTGAATTTCTCTGACAACTAATGTTGTCAGGTATCTTCTTTTATGTCTTATTTATTCCTTTCTCCAATGAGTTTATTCAAATCTTTTCCCCATTTTCCCTTCAGTTGTGTCACATTCACATTATGCAATTCCCAAGATCTTTGTGAAATACAGTTTTTTTTGGTGCAGAAATACATATATAAAGAATAGGAGAATCAGAATTTGGAGGATGCCAGAGGGTCTCTAGTCAGTGCTGCTTCTCTAGTCTTCCCTAGAACAAAAGAAATGTCACTAAGTATCCAAGCACAGTTTCATGAGGATATCACAAAAGCCACACCTGGAATTTTTCACTAGCAAGCATGCCATTGATTATAATTTTTGTCATGTTGCTATGAACATTATCTAACAATAAATCAGATTTCAGGATATGTTTGTTTTTACATAATATTTTTATCTCTGTGCATCCACTTACCTTTTTGTATCATGGCTCTGTGTTGGCTTTTCTACCACAGGTAGAAGTTTCACCATTGCAGACTGTGTGTGTGTGTGTGTGTGTGTGTGTGTGTGTGTGTTTTATAATGAATTGTAGTAGTTTCTTGTATATTTTGGATATGAGGTTTTTTTGGATATCTGAATGTAAATATCTTCTCCAATTCTCTGAGAGGCTTCTTCATATTCTTAAATTTTTTTTAACAGAAATTTAAAATTTTTAGCATAATTTAATTATCAACTCTCCCCTGGATGATTAGCTCTCTTCTCCTTAGTCTATTCCAAACTAACATAGTTGGTTTTCTCTATTGTCTTCTATAAGGTCTATTGTTTTATAAGATAATTGCCATGGAGCTCAGCAATCTCTCAGAAATTAAATTTTGTGTGTAGTGTGACGTAAGAGTCAAGATATGTTTTGTTTCCGGTATGCTTATACAAATGCCCCAACACATTTTAGTAAAAAGGTTGTCTTTGCCTTAACACACTGTACTGTCACTTTCTTATAAGTCAAATGACCATTTATATGAGGCTTTTTCTAGACTCATTCTTTTGTTGAATAGAGCAAATGCCATATTGTTTTAATTATCTGGTAGACTTTGTTTTGTTTTTCCCCTTTTCAAGATTGCCTTGTCTATTCTTGGTTCTGTCCATTTCTATATAAATTTTAAAATCATCTAGTCAATTTCAGCAAAAAAAAAAAAGAAAATACAGACTTTTATTTGGATGGCATTATACATACACAAATATAAATACATTGTGTCCTGTTTATAATGAAAAACGAAAGCCATGTATGGAATCCCATTATTATTTCAAATTCAATTCTCCTAAAAGTAAATAACTCCCGCATAGTAGGTATAAAAGAGAACAGAGCAATGAGCTGAACATTTAATAAAATCAGATTTGGTAAAGATGGCTGAGGGTTGTCACTTGAGAAGCACAAAAATATAGGAAGAATTTAAGTGTGGAGGGTTAGTGGAAAAAGATTGTTGCTTATAATTCAAATTTTACCTTCGATTTTCCATTCAAATAAAATTGGAAGTTTTTCAACATCAAAAAATACACAATATAAACAAGGATCAAAGCACTTAAGGTGAATTCCAAATGTTGGAGAGACTTATGAAGTAATGTTAATAAATATTTTCAACTGAGATAAAAAATGTGTATGACTCTTCCCTGAGTCCTCAACTGACTAAGAAATAAACCCAAAATGTCTGGAAGTTGACAAATTGGAATGAAATAATAAGAATCTAGTTTAAAAAAGATATTATGACCTCTTCACATTTTTTAAACCTACAAATTGTGTGTTCATTTAAATAGTACATTTAAGCATTGAAATGATTAGTGTCACATATTATCTGTAAAATTTTCTGGAAATGCCAATTTAATACAAAGAAGCCTGGAAATCTAAGAGAAATTTTAGTAAGATCCTAAAAAAAATGATAAAGTATCACTCTTACGTATTTCAATATTATATTAGCTTAAAATTGTCTCACATTATATTGTATTATTGACTATCATTTGAAGAGGTATTGTAATTTACCAATTGTCTATGATGGATCTATTTCAATATATAGATTAAATGTATTTTTTTCCTTTACAAATGCTCAAAAAAATCGCTCAATAATGACACATTAGGCTAAAAGTTGGCAATCAGATATAGAATTAACTGGAGTAGATTTGTTCCCCAGGAATGTTTAATAAATTATATTTTCTTTAATTTCTGTTCATACCCAGTGATCATATTGCACTGATCTTGGGTGAAAAGCCATTAGAAAAATGGGGAAATATCTAATATATTAACTTTCCCAGGTTATGATTATATATCATTGAGAAGAGCTAGTACAAGCTTCCAGCGAAATTATCCTTCATGTAACTTTGACAGTGGTTCCTTCAGAAATGGGAAAATGTGAAATAAATTGGGAACAGGTTTCAGGAATTCACAGAAAAGGATAAAGGAATTTGACTTTGGGAAGGAAGCAACAGTAACTATATTGTTTTGAATCATGTGAGCTCCCCTCTTCTTCTTGGTCCTTAATCTTAGATGTCTTCCCCCCCACACAATATCTTATTGTATTCAAAGTACAAAGAGAACTGTTGTAAGCATTCACTTTTATTCCTCCATCTCACTCGTCAGCCATGTGTGCTTAATATTCTCCATTTGGTAGGCAGCTCAGAAGTGATTCTGGACAGAAAGAGAAGAGGAAAACCTCCACTTTCAGAAAGTCTTTGAATCGTATCCAGTTGTTCCTAGTGCCCTATGCCTGGGTCCTGATCTCAAATAGCCTGCTAAAAACACTGGAGACACCGATAGATGAAAGCCTCAGCAGCTTGGCAGCCCCTTGCTTGCTCCCTTTATCTCAAAGAATTCTGCCCACTTCTATGTTGCTGAATTCATGTTTTGCTCCCTCCCTTCCTCTGCACCTCAAATCTCCATCGGCCCTGTCCTGATGCCTGCCAAAACCCAGAACGACAAAACCTGTACATTGTTTTAGTAAGGCGTATGCACTGAAATTTTGGGCTGGTTTGCTATGAAAAAGACTTTAGGGAGTTTGGATCTGTCTAAACAGAGTGATTCAGTTAAGACTGGATTGACTAGGGACCCCTGGGTGGCTCAGTAGTTTGAGCAGCTGATTCTTGGTTTTGAATTGGTTTTGGCTCAGGTCTTGATCTCAGGGGTAGTGGAATCAAGACACACAATGGCCTCTGCACTCAGCAGGGGGTCTTGTTGAGGATTCTCTCCCTCTGTCCCTCCCCTGCTCATGTTCTCTCTCTCTCAAATAATATAAATCTTAAAAAAAAATAAGACTGGATTGACTGTATATTAAGCTTTTTTTCCCCTAAATTAAATCCAGACAAACTTCCTAATTCTGTGGTACAGTTTTTGTTTTATATTGTTTTTCAGTTTATATAGTGCTAAATAATGACAATACAGTCGTCTTATAACTATAGTTTTAGTGTACCTGTTGTTCTAGAGTACCTATTTGTATGTAACATTATATCACAGAATCATCTAAAAGTATCTTAAAAAAATGAACATCGAGAGATGGCCAATTCAAACAAAAAGAGATTATTTGGCCAAAACTATTTGGAGTTATAAATCATACCAGAGACTCTTTTGGGGGTGTTTACAATGCATATTATTACATTAAGTTCCTGCAGTTTAAAAAATATCTATTAACTTATTAATATATATTAATAAGCCATTATCTCTTATTCTTATTTGAAAGACTTTGGAAAGGAATCACACTATTGCCCTCTTTTTGTAGGGATGCATAATAGTTAATATACCAGTCTACATAATACACTTCAGAGCAATCATCACTATATCTATATTTATTTTTATCACTCATTCCAAAAATAGGTAGAAATGGGCTCTGAGAACTAGGTTTCAAGAACTTCGCCTGCTTATCTTATTTATATTGCCTCATCCTCAAATTCCAACTGAGTGACTATGGATTTTGTTGAATTCCATTGTTCGAAAATCGTAGAAAGAGCCTGTGTTTTGGACCTAAATAAAGACAGCTCTATTTCTTGATTTCTCTACTTACTATCTTTGTAGCCTTGGGCAACTTCATTAAACTTTCTGGGTCTCAGATTTCTCATCTGGAAAACAACATTAATAGAGTTACCTTTTCGTCCTGCAGAGAATTAAATGAGGTAAGCTACGTTAAGCAGACAGCACAGTTCCTGGATATAGTATCCCATAAATGTTAGCGGTTGCTGAGAACTGTTTCTGGATATTTTCTGAAAGTCATTGCTCTGTATTCATTTCAAATTATTTCTTAGCACATCCTAGAGTTTAGAGTCATGGATCCAGACTTGTTTTATACGAGAGAAAATGAACATTTTAAAAATTATTTTGTGTGAAGCTGATTTTACCTAAATGCCTAGTAAAAATTCAGTTGTTTAACGATTAAAAAAAAACCTCCTATTTTAGATAATGTTAGTGAATATAATTTTTGTAGATAAAAGCATATCAACATACCTTTTATCTAGATATGAGTCAAAAGACCAAGAAACACTTGGGAGAAACATCACTTAAACTTGCAGTTTATTTACTTATACGATTTAGTTATTTTGGGTTATGTGTGAAAAATTATTGTTTTAAAATTGCGATTATTCTTTTATTAATTTTGAATATATTTGATCTTGCATTTGGTACAGTATTCTGTTTTCCTTCACATTCATCTAGTCCTATTTGACTAAAACTATGTAACATATTAGAAACAAGAGAAGCTGTCCCTCTCAGTTTTCTCTGCACTGGGAGCAGCTCTCCTGCTACAGTCCCTCATCCCCTAAAAATGTAGGGCTGTGCACAGTTCATCTCCTCCCCCTTCTTGGGCAGGAGCACCTCTCAGGTGAGCCGATCGTTGTCTGCCGTGGTGCTAAAAACACTGGAGACACCGATAGATGAAAGCCTCAGCAGCTTGGCAGCCCTATGTCCCCTGACCTCATTTATTTTAGACACAACTTCCAAACCAGTGCCATTTCAAGGGACATCCACACGGTGGCCAAGTTCGCTGTGGCTGGGGCTGTCACGGTAGGGGTGGCTGGCTCTGGGGCTAGAACTGGGGAGTTTGGGAGCCTCATCATTGGTTATGTCAGGAACCAGTCTCTGAAGCAACAACTCTTCTATGCCATTCTGGGCTTTGCTCTCTGGGAGGCCATGAGGCTCTTTTACCTGTTGGTGGCCTCCACATCCTCTTCTCCCTGGGAAGGACCTTCTCAGCCTCCCACAGGTCTTTCTCCAGTGTCTCATGTGCCCTGTATGTTCCTTTTTTTATACCTCCCCAGGCAGCCTGGGGAAAGCAGTTGGCTCAGGGTCTGTCAGAGGAAAGACAAATAAATACTGTATTAGTAAGGAAAAAAAAAGAAAAGAAATAAAACAAGAGAATCCTTTTCATGTATTTTGAGATAAACAGTGAATACCAAAACTTAGAGAAAACCGAGAGAAGTTTGAGTTTAAAAAAACGGAAATCCCTATTTAGAACATAAAATATACAAACAGGCATATGTGGGTATATTGATTCCAAACAGGCCCTTTCAAGACTGTCGTGTACTGGAGTGTGTTGCTCAGGTCCTCCCTCCGAACCCAGGCATCATCTGACAACTCACAGCCCAGTCCCCCACCAGAATTTCCTTGCATCCAAAGGAAGATACTTCATCCACAGTGACATGCCCTCTCCAGGGCAGCCAGCATCTCAGGACTGTTCATAATGGCATCTCAAAAGGCCTGTTTCGCGCCCCCCCCCACCCCCGGGTGTCAAAAAAAAAAAAAAAACAAAAAAACCCAACTCTGAGAGGCACTGCAGCTCTGGGGTCTCTGAATGAGTGATTGAAGCTCTGTTACTGCTGTCTAGGCCTGCCCCCCGGCCTCACATGGGCATTTTCTCCTCCAAAGATCCCCCATTAAACCTCCTGGTTGCACAGTTGATTTTCAGCCTGTTTCCCTCGGGAAATCAACCAACAGAAATCCTGAAGAAGTTGTGACAAATGAGTTAGTTACAACTCAAAAAAAATTTACTATCTTCCTCCAAACCCCTTGTACTCCAAAATCTCTGTTAAAAAAAAAAAGTGAATTATGAGGTAGAAAAATCTATACCAATCAGGATAGAGAGTCTAGGGTGGAAATAATTGAGAATAACCATATAATCAATTTCTTATGGGAAAATGTATCTGAAAGCTCTAATATCCCTCACAATTTTTAAATGTCAGTAAGTGCAGTCAATTAAATCCTTTGATATTTATTCAGGTGAAAATGATATACCAAGGTATCCCATTCCCTGTTATCTGTCCAATCCCAGGAAATCACACCCAAAATCATTCTTTGCAATATGTTCTTCAGCACAGCGAACAACGTAGTCCAAATGTTTTCATTAGTTTATTGGCAGGAGGTGGTATGGATCAACAATCTATCTAAAAATCAATACCAATGATTCGTAAGTACTGATTAAATTGAAAGCCCTTGTTAAGTATCGATTAGATTGAAAGCAATACTCTTGATAATGAAAAGTACGGGTAGGCTTCAATAGGGAAGAGAGAATTGCATTTGGTTCCTGGGCAGCCAGCTAGAAGAAAACACAGAGAATGACAAGGATAATAAAGGGATGTTCCACTGCCTATCAGTCAGATAGATTCTATTTCTCGAAGAGGTTTAAGCCTGCATGTTTACCTGAAGAAAAAATAAATAAATAAACCCCGTAATTTAAACAAAGAGAAAAACAGGCCCAGTGGAGTATGGACTTAGCGCCAAGCCTTTAACATGGAAACAAAATCTTGGAGATCAAGATTTGGATTCAGCTCTTAACTCATGGCTAAACTTAGAAAAACTAGCACAAAATTTTCCTCTGAGGATGTGATCTAATAATTGCAGCCTTTTAGGCTCAGCCTCTTCTATGATCTGAAAACAACTTCAGATTCTATATTTGGAAACATATTACTATTGTCTACAAACTGATAAGAATTCTAAAAAGAGCAAGGTGAAAATTATAGGAAACTACGTGCTTGTATTCTAAGGAGAATAAAGAGTATTCTTATTCTTATAAAAAAGCTTACTTGAGTTGTTAGAGCCTGTGGTCCCAGGAGAGCTAAAACTGTTAAATTCCCAACTGCTCCATCTATTTGCTCTATGATCTTGTGAGAATCTCTAAGCAGATCAGAAAATCAACTTTCTTCAAGGAGATTCATAAAGTATCCATCTCATATGAACTTGCAGGAATGAAGTAAAATTTCATATGAAAGTATGGAGTACAGAGTTTGCATGTTAGATTAACAGCTCACCAACTGTTATTTATTTATTTGAGCCACTTTCAGTAATTGAAATTTATTATTAATCTTATGTTAATAGTTAAGTTTAACACTTTTCCAATAATTCTAACTTATTTTAACCAAAATCAATCATTGGAAGTTAAGACTATGTTTTAAATATATTCATATAAAGCATAAATGAAATTTTCAATAAATAATCATACATACGGAAAAATTACAAATAAGTAGCATTTTTAAAATCTTTTTTTTTCTTTTCAAGGTTCTGTAAATCTTATTGCGATAATGAATTTTATAAGTTTGCAAGTCTTTCTCATATAATCTGAGTATTGTGTAACACTAGGTAGATTTAACTACTCTGATATTCTCTATTACTGATTTTCAACTGCCATATTATTATTTTGGCCTTTCAAATCTTTTTAAAACCTCTTATATAAAAGACAAATGGGTTTTGATTTAAGAGCAAATATTCAAGTTCTCATCTTAAAAAAAAAAAGCCTGTTTGTTTTCTCTTCTAAAGCATAATAAATAGATATCACTATCTCAATTTGAAAGAAAAATAAGATAGAACTAAATGAATATTTTTAAAAAGCTAAGAAAACTAATTGATATACTAAAGTATTTCAAGAAATCAGAAACAAAAGGAAAAAAATCAAAGATCATGAACATGGAAGTTATAAACTATTAAAAAGGAGGAGTAAAAAATCAAAGTAGAAAACAAATATAAAATTGAGAAATCCAGAAATTATAAAGTTGAGTCTTTGTAAAGCTTGATAAAATTATATTTTATAAGACTGATCAAAAAGAAAACAAAAACTGAAGAGATCAGAAATATCAGCAATAAATTGAAAATAAAATTTAAAATAATAATTAAACTAAAATTAAAATGCTACTAATAAAAAGGTATGAAAACATCACATAAATAAAATTAAACCTATGTAAGATCTTTAAAAACAGAACAAAAAACTCTACAAAACATGTTTGGGAGAAATTAAAGTCTATTCAATTAAGATTATGCTATATTCATGGATTTAGACAGAGCATTGTAAAGAAATCAATTTTTGGCACATTGGTCTATAGATTTAATGTAATTCAAGACAAATTCCCAGTAGATTGTTTTATGAAAATTAACACACTTTTTATAAAATATACATGAAAATGCAAATGATCATTAATAACCAAGACAACTGGAGGTGCTGGAGGGCTTGTAATACCAGATATTTAACTTCCATAAAATTCTAGTGTGAGTGAACATGTAGAAATTGACCTGTGGAACAGAATACAAAGTAGAGGCACACCCACACATATACAGCCAGCTGATTGTGTCTTGAATAAAATTAACTAAGGAAAAGGAAAACTAACAAATCAGACTTTAATAAAATTAATAAATTCTGTTTCTCAAAACACACTAGTACGAGTTTGAAAAGAAAAGACATAGGGAGAAGGTTATATGTAAACATGTGTAGTGTACATGTATGAAAGAATGACAAATATTGAGAATACAAAAAGAAGTATTTCACATTAACAATATCAAGATAGGCAACCCAATAAAAAATAGGCTAATGATTCAGTTAGGTATTTCAGGTAAAGGCCATCCAGTGATCCACAAACATGAAAAGACGTCCCACCTTAGTCATCATTAGGAAAATGAAAATCAAAACAACAATGAATTACTACTCCACATTTGCTAGAATGGCTTAAACATAACAAGATACTTCCCTTTCCAAGCATTGGTCCAAGGATATAGAACTCTCATATATTGATGGTGGGAGTGTTACTTTGGACACTCACTGTAGAAAATTGTTTGACAATATTGCTGAAGCTAAGTATACATATATATTTTGTAAAGCAGCAATTTTATATCTATGTATATGCCTAACAAGATGAATACATATGCTCATCAAAATACCTGAAAAAACAATCTTTATATCAACATTACTTATAATAGATAAAATGTCCATCACTATTAGCTATATATAGACTGACATATTCATATTATAGAGAGCTTTATGTCAATGAAAATGAATGAGCTAGCATTATGTACAACAAGATTGATAAATTTCACTAACATAATGTTAAGCAAAAAAGCTAGATCAAAATGTCCATGTGGTATAATTTCATTTATATGCATTTCAGATGTAGTCAGTGGTGATGGACATTCAAAGAGGGTAATCTTTCATGGTGGAAGCAGTAACTGTGAAGCACAGTTAATCATGTTAAGTTATTCATGAGTAATGGGATGTACAACTGTCAGGAATGGAACATATTACATTTCTTCTCTTAGTTCCTAATACACTTTTAAAATAGTTTCTAAACTACAAGATTGCCTTTGCCTTTAGCAGCAAATGATGAAGAACACTTAACAAGTAGATTCTAAAAGAAATATGAACCAATATGCTAGCCCCATTGATCCAAAGCTAACCCGTTTTAAAGATCTATTGCATCTCTTGGGGCGCCTGGGTGGCGCAGTCGTTAAGCGTCTGCCTTCGGCTCAGGGCGTGATCCCGGTGTTCTGGGATCGAGCCCCACATCAGGCTCCTCCGCTATGAGCCTGCTTCTTCCTCTCCCACTCCCCTTGCTTGTGTTCCCCCTCTCCCTGGCTGTCTCTATCTCTGTCAAAAAATAAATAAAATCTTTATATAAAAATAAAGATCTATTGCATCTCTTGAATCAGAATCGAAACGTATGTGTTCAGAATAATGCGAGTCAGACTCACTGAAATTCTCTTTGCTTTATTCCTCTATAAATCAAATAACAATACCTTGAAAAGGCGATGGTAGCATCCAAATTAAATGACCTCTGGATGTCAGACTGTGGACCCGCTTATAATCTTCCCCAGTCTCAAATAGCAAAATAAGGAGGAAAGATATTTTTAATCATTTTATTGATCACCAATGTTGAAACATACGGTGATTTGTTTTTCTAAATCTGACCTCAGGACAAAATTGCCAAGCTTCCAGCTGTGCTCATTCTCTGCCACAATCTAAATCGTACACTCATGCATGTTACACCCCCCCCCCCTGCTTATTGTGTGTTTCACAGTGTGTAATTTTGCTAAAACAAGCCCGTTAATTATACGTTGCCAAAACTGTCACCTACTGTTAAATGATTCCTGTGCTGCAGACAGAGAAACTGTAGGTCCTATAAGGTTCTGAAGTTTCCATTACGTGCACAGACCCCAGGAGCAGCTGTTAACAAATCTGTTGGTGGTTTTGTATAAAGAGCCAGGCTGTGCTCCTGCTGTACTTTTGGTCGGAGAGCGCAATTTGCATTTTGACAGGTTTAGTGGGCAAGAGAAAAGACAGCGCATGTAAATAACAGCTCAACGTGAAACATTTGGACCAACAGATGACTAATATTGAAAGTTTCGTTAAATAATAATCAGTGATCAGAGGAATTTATCTTGGGGGAAAGGTAATATGAAAGCTATCTATTTTGATTTTGCATTATTCTTAAGTATTTTTAAAAGATGTATAGTTTAATATTATATTAAATTGTTTTTATTTTATTATACTATTTATTTGAGAGAGAAAGATAGTGAGAACACAGCAGGCTCCTTGCTGAGCAGGGGCTCCATCCTAGGATCCTGGGATCCTGACCTGAGCCGAAGGCATATGCTTAACCAACTGCCCCTCTATTAGACTGTTCAACATCATTTGAAATTGATCAAAATCAAGTAGAACAGGACAAATTTGGGTAGTGATGTTAATCAATTTTGTCTTTAAGACTTTTTAAAAAAAATTGAATTTGCTGTTCTTTTATTGTACTTTAAAATCTTTATCTAGGGGGGCTTGGGTGGCGCAGTCAGTTAAGAGTCTGACTCTTGGTTTTCCCTCAGGTCATGATCTCCGGGTGGTGAGATCGAGCCCTGCATTAGGCTCCACACTTGCTGGAGTCTGCTTGAGATTCTCTCTCCCTCCCCTTCCTGCTGGTACTCTCTATCTCTCCCTCTCTAAAATAAATAAATAAATCTAAAAAAAAAAAAAAAACCTTTATCTATGTTGGACCTATTTATGCCAAATTATAATAAACCATATATGATTACAGATTATATAATGTTCCTGGTGACCAAAATATCTGTACTTGCATTGTACTCTCCACTCCATTTTTTTTTTAAACAGACATTTAAACATAGTTATTTAGAGTAGAGCATGAGCGTTGCTGGATTTAAATGTTAAATCTAAATTAACTATTATGTTGCCAAATTATTTTCCTATAAGTCTTTCCTGAGTGATAGAGATAATAACTTCAAAATTTTTACATCAACCATAGATCTCAACATAAAATAATTCATGTTTATAAAACGTTAATAAAAAAGAAAGACTTTTTAACTGTGGTAGAGGTTGATTGTATTTATCAATGTTTATTTCTTCTCTGGTGGCTAGAATACTTAAAAACATTTGTTTCTTGGGGCTCCTGGGAGGCTCAGTCTGTAAGTGTCAGCCTTCGGCTCAGGTCATGATCCCTGCGTTGGTCTCTCTGCTCAGTGGGAAGTCTGCTTCTCTCTCTGCCCCTCACCCTGCTCGTGTGTTCCCTCTCTCTCTCACAAATACATAAATAAAATTGAAAAGAAAAAAAAAAAAACCCAACACATTCTTTTCCCAGCCTCTTTGCTTCTGAGGGGCCACGAGACAAAATTTTGACTGGAATGTATGTGGCAGAATTGTTTATCGCTCCCAGAACTGACCAAAAAGCAATATTCAACACACTTTTTCTCTCTCCTCTCCCAGACCCTAGAAAATGGCAGACACAATATGAGATGGGGTATACTTGAGTCAGAGCATGGAAAGGAGTTGTCCTCAGTGCTGCCTAACAGGGATCAAGTGTACTGGACTTGACAGAAATGAGAACTAAAATTTTATTGTGTTAGCCCCAGAAATTTAGGGAGCCATTTGTTCTTGTAGTTTCTCTACCCTGACTAATATTATTATTATGCTGATATTTAATCATGGTATACATGCTTCCCTAAAAAAAAAAAAAAGACCTGTACTAACTTCCTTAACTTAACAAAGTTCTTTTTGTTGTTGCCGTTGTTTGTTGTTTTTTACAATTAAGCTAGACAATTTAAAGGCTATTATAGTAGAGACTCTAGATGAGAAACTTAAAATACAAGGACTGAAATATAGGACATTAGCAACCAACAAAAAGTGCATAATTAAGACTCTGAACTGCTGTCTTTTCTATTATGTAACATAAAATATGCAGATGTTTTTAAGAAATAATTCTATTCTTTTCACAAGTTTGTAGAGCACCTATGCCATGCTTTAATTGTTAGCTACATAGAAACACAGAAATCTTTCCTTTAAAAATGGCTTATAAATAGCTATACTAAAACATGCATGCAGTTATCAATTAATAGTATAATAACTCTGTTATTCTGAGGTATATAGTATTTTTCAGACTAAAACTCAATCCTAATTCCTCAGTTATATTATATTATAATCAATTTTTATGGACTACAATAGATTAATACAGCTAAACATTTATTTAACAAAAAGGATTAAAAAAGTAACATTGTATATATATAATGCTTTATATAGATACACACACATATATCTATCATCATATGATATAATGATTCCTTGGAAAACAAACTACCAATCATTTGCAAAACTAGAAAAAAAGTAGTTTTCTGAGATAAAACTTTTAAAAAACAATACTTCTAAGACAAGCATACTATAATGTTTTTCTCAAACATAGATCTACAATGAATAGAGAATACATCCTGAAAACAAATGGACCATGGTTTATTTTAATCACTCACTCTATGACTGACACATTTCTCATTTTTACATTTTCCCTTGAAGGAGTGTCACGCCATAGGCCCTGAAATGTCCAATACACCTGCCTTGTGACATATTCCATTTCCCCATGCTCTCCACCTAACTTCTTTGTTGTCTTTCCCCACTCTGTCCCACTAACTTTCTAATATCCCAATGCTCAACACATTTTTTGTGCCTCCAATTTGGTGCTTTTACCTACCAATCACTATTCCATTCAAGGCAGTAGAATGACTGAGTACTAGAGTGAGTGGAGTTTTTTGGAAATGATATTTCCAGATTTATTGGTGAACTTGAAGCTTAGAATGCCTTATCGACACAGCGGCTTTGAGCAGTATAAAGATAGTCCCCAATTTATGATGGTTCAATTGACTATTTTTCAACATTATGATTGTGCAAAAGTGATATGCATTCAGTAGACACTGTACTTTGAGTTTTGTTGCATCTTTTCCCATACTGGAGGCATACAGGCGATCCTCTCTGGTGACACTGGGCAGTCGGGGAGAGGTGTAGCTCCCAGTCAGCTATGTGATCACGGGGGTGAACGACCGATACGCTTGCAACCACTCTGTGTCTCACTTTCAGTACAGTATTCATACATCACATGAAATATTCAACACTTTATTATAAAATAGTCTTTGTGTTAGATGATTTTCCTAACTGTAGGCTAATGTTAAGTGTTCTGAGTACGGTTAAGTTAGGTGGTCTAAGCTATGATGCTTGGTAGGCTGTGAAATATATTTTTTACCTACAATATTTTCAGTTTACAATGCATTTACCCTGACATAACTCCATCATAAGATAGAAGGATTTGTACAAAAGATCTTAATAAACTTTGTCTCTGGATAAGGTTGAATTATAATGTTGTTTGGGAAGTGCCCAATCAATTCAGAGATTTCTGAACAACTGTTGAAAATACAACTAGTTAGGCCACTGGTATCAAGCAGTCCAAGTATCAGGACAGAGAACAACTGCATTTAGATAGGGTTTAGTCCAGACAGTTGAAGATCAACATGGAATAAACCCATGTGAAGTGGATGTATTTCCGATGAGAAGTTCATTTTTATTCACCAAGCAAATTTTTGATCGACCAGGTAAATTGAACAAAGAGGAAAAATACCAAACAGCCAAGCCTGAAATTATCCTTATATATACCAATACAGAAATATTTCTTAAAAACTTTACTAGATATGAAGAATCACTTTTTACCTTTCTTTCCTTTTACTGCCAGACTTCTTGAAAGTTCTATAGAATGTCCTGCTTCTATATCTTCAACTGCAATTCACTACTTCCTCAACTCTTTACATCTGGTTCCTTTCTTCATCACTTTAGTAAGATTCCAGTCCTAAGGATCATGGAGAGACTTCAAGTTTGCTACATCCATAAATTGTTCTGAGTCCTCACCTCTGGCATCATTTACTCGCATTTGTATTAATGAAATTCTCTCCTTTCTTAGATTCAGTGATATCATTTTTTTTTTCTGGTTTTGCTTTTTCGTGATACATTTGTGCCTTCCTTAGTTTTTAAATCGTGTTTTCATTTGCTGAACCAGGTTATATTTCAATTTACTTCTAATCTTCATGTTCTTACTGCTATGGACTTATCTCCAGAATACTTGTTCTCAGGTGATGATGCTTCAGACTTACTGGGCTTCTTTTGCTTGCTTGTCTGTGACATCTGTGTGAGCCATCCTCTCTATGGACACTTCTGTACTTTCCTCTTAAAATATGCTCAGCAAGATGGCCTTAAAACTTCCCTCAGCTTGACCAAACTTTAAACAGGCTAATTCCTGCCTCTAAGCCCTGACCTCTCTATCACAGAGATCTTTATAGAACCTTATCAACCTAACCACAGAGGTCTATTGCTTCCTTTTTCTTAGAGCACTTACTTAAAAAAAATTGTAACTGCAAATTCTTTCTTTGTCCCTTTGAGGTGTACATCTTTTATAAAACTTCTTACCTGTTTTACATCCCAGGACTCTTTCTCAAGGACCTGAGAGCCATCCCTTCAAAATATAATCATTAAGGAAGATAGCATCTCTATCTCCAATCTCTGTGTGTGGGTAAGAGCCTAACTTCAGTGAGTGCCTTGCTCCAAGTTGTAATATTACCTGCTTTTATAAAGATATAAGAAAGTTTACTTTTCCTTTGGGTAAGGTCAATTAGCAATACAAATGGACTATAATCTCCCACTCCAGCTATATGGAAATGACCACCTGACTGATGGTCACCTTCAAATCATAGCAACCCTGATAGAAGAAAACTACGGTGGGAGGAGGTTAGTAGAATAAACACCCTGATCATATTTGCCTCTCTCCCACTATTGGCCTACCAACCTACCTGAAAGTCAAAATGTTG